>NC_086454.1:113682163-113987163 GCF_028390025.1 Pseudophryne corroboree | reverse complement strand
TGCTTGACACTGACTTTAAGTACTGCTTTAAATGTTCAGATCAAATAAATTTAGCCACACAACAACCAAGGTTACTCAAAGAACAGACTGGAGAAACTGATTTATTAATCCTAGGAGTAGACAACTTAAAGCCATACTTATTATCCCTAATAATCAGAGGGCTGGTGGAGCAAGAGTAGCCTATGCATCAAACCACAATATCCGAGACAGCAGGGACATTATTTTTCTAACCTTTACTAGACTTGGAGTGGGTTCCTTTGCCATGATTGCAGATCATGGCAAGAGCACATGTTCATGCTCTATCACCAGACACCACAGACAGGATGTTTGTTTCTGCCACCACTTGGATCATTCACAGACCTTGTTCCAAAGCAGAAGTGTATTTATTAGGGAATAATTGTCATCTGTATAAAAGAGGCATAGGTGCTTATTCTGATTCGGACTCTGCTATGACTGATTTAGCATCTTTTGCCATAGTCGTGTCTGTGACTTTATGCTAATGCTAGAATCAGCCCTTCTCCTGGTGTACAAGCATGCATTTGAATGTGCAATGACTAAAACTCCCTCTTTGAGAACCTTCAGACACAATAATACCATTTCATGGGTCTTTAGGAATGAGCATTAGTCACACTATAGAAACTTGCACCTGCCCCATGGTTGGTGCACATTCTTCATCATAGTATAGCCTACAATGTAAGTGATTAAACATCTGTGTATGAAACCAATTCAGTGATACACCAGTGACATTCATATAATACCCTGTTAGAACTGCCACCCATTCGTGGATTTATGTGTCTGAGAGCCAGCCTTCAGAGAGTCAGTCTGCTGACCAGCCTTCACAAATTCAGACATTCATGTACTATTTTTTGAGGTTTACATCATCTGTTGTTGCCGCATCCCCTCAGCTCTCCTTTTCCAAGGTTGCAGAGTCTGTACAGCACTTACAATCTCTGTCAGATATGCCTCTGGTCATTCCTCCTCATTAAAAAGGAAAAAAAGAGGGGTAAGCAGAGATTACTTCTAAGGCATATGGAATCCCCCTCCCATGTAGGGGCTGCTGCCTGGAACCAGCTTCTGCTTTTCTGGATTATTGGCCTGATAGGAGTTAATCTGCCTTATTAATGGAACCTTTGGTGCAGGTACTTAAATCCTCTTCTTGAGACTGTGCATTGCCGGTCATTTCATTCATGTGCCATTCTTGGGATCTACCATTGAAGCTACAGTACTGATGCTTCTGTTATGTCCCTGGACACGATCCTGTTTGACATACTTGTGTCTGGTGTTGATCTCTGCCTGAACTCTGGACCTATCCGTCTGCAGCCTGTAAGTGATACAGTGAAAAAGTTCTAATGGTTGTGTCTGTACATAGATTATTTTTTTTTTGAGAAATGTACTCCTTGGGACTGTGTTTGAACTATAGAGACAGTGTAGCCACCTAGAAAGAAACTGAAGTATGCATTATCTCAATGTGACATCAGGGAGAGGAGCAATAAAGGAAAAACCATGCACTTGACATCTGAATAGTCTTGGCCACACTGTAGAACTACTGTGGTGGAGCACCCCCAACTGGGGTAAATTGGCCAACTATTGTTTTGCCATAGAGATGAAACTGTAGATACAGGATTCATCACCACTGTTGTTCTACCAGACAGAGTTTGAGTGACAACCATCTATCCTGGTCAGCATGTTGCTGCACCAAGTCACCCAAGTCTCTTTCTACTATCGAGTCAGCTGATGGGGCACCAACCATGCAGTAACCTTGCTCAGGCTAAACTTTTCATGGATTTTCAAGTGGATGGATCCCGATGAGATGCCTATCTCCTCCTCTGACTGGGCCATGGTCACCATGGCATCCACCTCAAATATAATCCTTACTGCAGCAACTTTGACCTCAGTGATAGGGAACACAGGTCAGCCGCAGCACTCTTCGTCTTCCAGGGACCGTCTTCAGTGGCAACATTTTGCAAACCACTCAAACACAGTGGTGTGGGATGGTGCTTCCTCCCCAAAAGCAGCTTGCAGTCAGTCAAAACTCTTGTAGTCATAGAAGATCATGGCTCTCCAGTGGCCTCTGTTCAGCTCCACAACAAGTTTGTAAAAGAAGTGAGCATGTTAATGTTTTCGGCATAAAGTGCTGCTTATAAACCTGATTCAGCTTCAACTGCAGTTTTACTAAAGTAGCAAAACTGCAACTGGCTGGAATCACATGCTGGGGCCTCCCAGCATGCTAATGATGGGCCGTGATGCGATCGCAATTCAATTGAAATTGCATTGCTAAATAAGTGAAGCCCCCTGCCTCTGCTGCTATTTTCCTGTTTGAAGTGGCCGCACGTGACACCACATGGCTGCCCTGGACCTGCCACTGTTTCCGACGCCATGCCCCAGCAATGCCAACTCACCATCCCTGCAACATTGCGTGGCTGCCCCGGACCACCTTGCGAATGCCTCTGTCTGTTAATCTGGCAGAGACGTTCTCATTAATGAGATGCAATCGCATTTTACTGCATGCACACACAGTATGTCTCCTGCGCGTACGCACTGGCCATAAAATTATCAGTATGCGATCGCATTGCAGATGCAATCCATACTGAATAAAGCTCTATATACGGTTCTGTGCCTTGACATTTCACAAGAACTTTAAACAGTCTGATTGTGTCTCCTATACTGTACCTATGCACTGCACATCTGAAAATTCCTGCAATTCTCTTTGTAAACATACAGTATGTTAAAAGTCAGGCTTAAGATAAAAAGGTAAACATTGCTAGGACAAGATGCTAAGGTAAAAGAAAGAGTAAATTCTCAAAGGGCAATATGTAAGAGACAAACAATTTGTATGAGAAATAATAATATTATTTCCAAATATTTATTTTATACATTTTTGCTAACAATGTATAATTTTTTATTTTATTTTGGTTGAAACATATGCTTGCTAAAAATGTTGAAACTAAATTATGCAACTGTTTCTTAGTTCTAAACTGCAGACAGTTTTTTCATCAATTCAGATGTCAATTCTGTGAGGGAATGTAGTCAAAATGTTGACATATACAATGTTGACATCAGTCATAATGTTGACACTGCAATGTCAACTGTTATGATATCATCATTGTCAAAAAGTTGAAATGCAACATATCGACATTCACAGAAATAGGGAAGGGTGCAAGTACAGATAATAATGATGACTGTTGCAACTGTGTACATTACAATGTTAAGTGAGATAGGCTTTCAACTGCAAACAAACAGGTCTTTGGTATACACAAGTTGATGTTAATATTAGTATGGAAGTAGCCTGCCAGGGGAATATGGACTGTGGATGTGTACAACTCAGAATCATTATGTAATAGGTTTTGAGATTACGGAACTGGTATGATTTTGGTAAATTAGCTGTTAAATTCAAAGCTGCAGTCAGTTTAAGGCTGTTTTTAACTTTAACTGATTGCTACTTTCAATTTATCAAGCCAATTCCATAATTTTAAAAACTTTAAAAAAGTCTTTAACATAAAAATCTAGAAAATATGTTAAGATATACTAGGGAGGTCAACACCATTGATTTTTCTTAAAGCTCTCTCTCACATTTACCAAGCTTAATTGCAAGCATAGGGGCTAATTCAGGTTGGAACGCAAATCGCGATTCAACCAGAATTATTACAATCACATTGCGGAATTATTACATGCGCCACATTTTCGTTGGGGGGGGGGGCACAGAAAATGTGATCACCTCTGCCTGTCAATCAGGCAGAGGCGGTCGCGGGGCTAGGGGGCGGACAGCATTGCTCCATTTCCAGGGTGGAGACGGAGCGTTGCGGAGGCGGTGTGGCGAAAATGGGAGGGCAGATGCGGCCAAACAGGGGCGTGTTGGGGGTACGTCGGGGGCGGGATCACAGCAGCTGCGTGACGTCACATGCAGCCGCCATGATTGAGAACATGGCGGTGGCCTCCTGTGGTCGCACCTAAGCTGCACCAGCAGGAAGCTCCCTCAGTTCCTGCAAACAAGCAGAAATTACGATGCATTCGCAATTTCTGGTTGTTGAACTGGGGGGAGCGCCGGTTATCATGTTGGATGGACTTGCCCAGCGATGGGCGGCCCCCAGCATGCGATCCAAAGGATTGCAAATTCTGCAAATTAGCAGAATTTGCAATCCATACTGAATTATGCTCACAACGTAGTGTGTAGTTTTAGAAATATACAATAATCACAGTATGTGTGTGACCCCAACTGTGACATTTAAGAAATGTACTGTAAAAGTACAGTCTCCCCCCCTGTATCTGTATATTTTTAAATCTAGCTTGTCCATTGACAGCTGCCTTTTCCTGGACCTACCACAGTCTCCATCTCAGATGCATTTACCTTGGGGACTGTAACTCCAGCAAATTTGCTAAAGTAACATGCAACTCATTTGGACACTTGTTGCCTGCATATGTATGATAATGCAACACTCAAGAGAAATATACAACTAACATTACTCAATCAATGCATAATACTATCTGTGCATATGACCCCTCCTGGTTACAAATAAGAGTAGTATAAAAAATACTTACTGTACATACATGTTTAACATAAGACAATATAAGCAATAGTAAGCACAGTTTGATTTAAAAGGTTGTCCAGCAATCAATAAGATAAGGGTCATGACATCATACCAAAATCATTGATAGTTTTGCAATAAATAATAAAGCATTACAGTAATGTGTTGCAGTCTTTTTGGCATAGTATTCAACATTGCCAAATATAAAATGTGCTTGTTAACCTGATGGATTAATGGGTTTAGGCATGTATTTAAACATATCTTTAACTCACCAGTGGACAACGAATCATGCACAAAATAGGGTCACAGATAACAGTATTAAATCCAGTGTCGGAGTCAATTATTTCAGAGCATCTACACGTCTTGCATAACGACCTCTCTGCCCAAATGATTTGATCAATCTGTATGGATATGAAAATATAAAAAAAATGAATCCTGATTCTTAAACATGCAACTCATTAGTCATTAGTTGATTATTCAATACTTTTATTGGAATAAATACACCACTTAATTTACATGATTACTATCACTATGCTAATATGACTAAGTATATTAGTGGAACAGGCACAGGAAAAACACCAAAAATATACAAAATACAGAAATTTGTATTACTAGTTTATTGTGTATATTGTTAATTATTTTTAAATCAGAGTCTCGGGTCTCCCTTCCTGCCCACTAGTATCATGTGTAACCTTATAATGCCTGTTATTTTTATGTATTTTAATTTTGTTATTCTTGTGAACAAGCAATGTCACTCAGCCCGACTAGCTAGCAGTGATGACACTTGGCCAAGACAGTACATCCATGTTCATGCAATGATGCATACACGATAATGCACACGCAATGATTCACACATTCTGGGAGACAAGTAAACTTCATGCATCCAAACAGTTAACAACCCAAAACTATTTTTCTCTCTACCCATAGTCTCTTCCACACATATGTCTGAGTTGGCCGGAGGTGCGGGTTCCCGGCTAAACTCGGACATTTTTTTAAATGTCTTTAAATGTCTATAAATGTCTTTTACAACTTACTCCGACTCCACTTTAACCCAAGAAAACACAAACAACCACAGCATGTTTATCAAAAAACTGTTTCTTATTTCTATTCATGGAATTCTCACCAAATTTCACACATTTTACACTCACCCTGAAACTCACCCCTCTGTGCACATTACAGCTTCTATTCTCCACTCCCCTCTTCTAACCACTCATGAGCTTTATACTTACTTCTCTGCAATACTTTGACAACCACAATTGGCCACCAGAATAAACACTCGCAAACATCCACCAATATTTATCTCACTCTTCTGCTTTTATTAGCTGGTGACATATCACCAAATCCAGGCCCCAACCACCTTTCCCTCTCACACTCAGCTGTCTCAAAACAACATAGAAATCCATCTAACCTCATAAACATCACGTGTCTCCCATCCCCCTCCAAGTCACTAAAATGTGCCTTATTGAATGTACGCTCTGTTTGTAACAAAATTAACATCCATCCATGACCTCTTCATATCTCACAACTTTAATCTGCTGGCTATAACAGAAACATGGCTCACACAATCAGACACGGCCTCCCCTGCAGCACTGTCACATGGTGGTTTCCACTTTACACACACATCTAGGCCTAATAATAGTAAAGGTGGTGGGGTTGGAATCTTACTGTCACAGTTTTTCACATACACTGTTCTACCTCAGGTTCCATCACTCGCATTCACATCATTTGAAGTTCACTCTATCAGGATTTTCACCCCCTTCTCTCTGCGTGTTGCAGCTATCTATCGCCCTCCTGGGCAACCTAAACAACAATTTCTAGAAGATTTTTCTGCCTGGCTCCCACACTTCTTATCCTCTGACATCTCCACCATCATTATGGGCGATTTCAATATAGCTCTTGACAGTCCACAATCTGTTCATGCATCCAAACTCCTCTCTCTAACCTCCTCTCTTGGCCTAACCCAATGGTCCGACTCCTCTACTCACCAGGAGGGCCACTGCTTTGATCTTGTGTTCACCAGGCTCTGCTCAGTTTCCCAACTCATTAACACTCCTTTCCCTCTCTCTGATCACAACCTGATCACCTTCACAATCTCTTCTATTACTTTAAATTCTAGGACACTAAAACCAAGCAAGCCTCCTCTAACACGCAGAAATACTAACAATATAAATTTTCAACAACTTTCCACTTCTCTGCAACAACGTCTCTCACCAATTTCTACATTCACCACACCTGAAACTGCTGTATCCCACCTGCACCAGACCCTAGAGAGTGCCCTTGATGAAGTTGCTCCAGCTACCCATCACACTCCACATAGGCTTAGATGCCAACCATGGCACTCTAAATCAACAAGACACCTACAAAAACTGTCACGTAAGGTAGAACGTCAGTGGCGGAAATCTCAGAATCCAAGTGACTTTCTCACATATAAGACTACCTACCACTCCTATCGTCAGGCCCTGAACACTGCCAAACAAACCTATTTCCTATTTCTCATCTCTTATCATGCCACCAACCCCAAATTACTTTTTAATACATTTAAATCACTTCTTTACCCTCCCTCACCTCCCCCACTAGCTACTATCAGTGCACAAGAACTTGTTTCCTACTTCAAGGATAAGATTGATGAAATCCGAGATGAAATGGTATGCTCTAACTCAGCCAGTGACCTGCTCAAATCCCTATCTGAACCCTCTGGCACTTTCTCTTCATTTGATCCCACAAGTGAAGATGAAGTATCAACACTCTTTTCATCCTCCTACTCCACTACCTCTCCTCTTGATCCTATACCCTCACAGGTCAGCAAAAGTTTGTCTCCTGCGCTTATCCCAACCTTAACTAAAATCTGTAATCTCTCTCTCTCTACTGGCATCTTTCCATCTCTGTTTAAACATGCAGTGATTACTCCCATTCTGAAAAAACACAACTCTGACCCAAACACACTATCTAACTACCGTCCCATTTCTCAGCTACCCAGTCCCTCCAAGCTACTTGAGAGACTTGCCTACACTCACCTTACACACTTTCTTAACTCCCACAACTTACTGGACCCACTTCAGTCAGGCTTTCGTGCCCAACACTCCACGGAGACGGCACTGACCAAAGTAGTGAATTATCTGGTCACTGCTAGATCAAAAGGCCTTTACACACTACTTATTCTTCTAGATCTCTCTGCTGCTTTTGACACTGTTGACCACTCTCTTCTCATACAAACACTAGAGTCCCTAGGTCATCAGGACACAGCCCTTACTTGGTTCTCATCCTACCTATCTAATCGATCTTTCAGTGTTCACTTCTCTGATTCTACCTCTTCTTCTCTACCTCTATCAGTTGGAGTACCGCAAGGCTCAGTCTTAGGTCCTCTGCTTTTCTCAATCTATACCTCCTCTCTTGGTAAACTAATCAGCTCCTTTGGATTTCAGTATCATTTGTATGCTGATGATACTCAAATCTACCTATCCTCCCCAGATTTATCACCATCTGTATTGGCTCGTGTCACTGGATGCCTGTCTGCCATTTCATCTTGGATGTCATCTCGCCATCTCAAACTCAACATTTCCAAAACAGAATTAATTATTTTCCCACCAGCTAAGGGTAGTTACCAACCTGATATTGCCATAACTGTTGACAATGCAACTATCCACCCTACCCCACAAGCTCGCTGCCTAGGTGTCAACCTTGACTCTGAACCGTTGTTTGTTCCACACATTCAATCTGTCTCTAAATCATGTTACATGCACCTTAAAAACATATCCAAAATACGCCCTTATCTTACACAAGACACTGCAAAAACTCTGATCCATGCACTCATCATCTCCCGCATTGATTATTGTAATAGTCTCCTTACTGGTCTTCCCAAACATAGGCTCTCACCACTTCAATCCATTTTAAATGCAGCTGCGAGGCTAATCTTCCTCGCCAGACGTTCTTCGTCTGCTGATCCGCTCTGTCAGTCCCTCCATTGCTTACCGGTATTCTACCGTGTCAAATATAAAATACTTTTACTTACATACAAGGCTATTACCCAAACTGCACCATCATACATCTCCTCACTCATCTCAAAATATCTCCCTACCAGACCTCTCCGCTCTGCACAAGATCTGCGTCTCTCATCCAGATGTATTACCTGTTCCCACTCAAAATTACAGGACTTTACCCGGGCTTCACCCACTCTGTGGAATGCCCTCCCACGCACAATAAGACTCTCCACTAGTCTCCAAACCTTTAAACATTCCCTGAAAACTCATCTCTTCAGACAAGCCTACCAAATTCCTGACCCACACACATAACCTTCAATGCTTCCCTATCCAGTTACATTCCCTCTGCACAGCCCCCATAACCTCACATTTTGTCTTCCAACATTGCTGGGTGATCATATCATACAACCCACTAAGAACCTAGCAATCTGGGGAAACATTATGTAACAGGTTGCATCTATCCTTGTGTATCAATACCTATTTCCCTATAGATTGTCAGCTTGCGAGCAGGGCCTTCCTATCGCTATGTCTGTCTTTGCCCTGTTTTGTTCTATAACTGTTGTTCTAATTGTAAAGCGCAACGGAATATGGTGCGCTATATAAGAAACTGCTAATAAATAAAATAATAATTAAAGCAGCATTCATTTACAAGGCATAGTTTTGCCTGGTACACGATTGCTGCTTTAAAAAAAACATCAGACTTCATTACATCTGGCTCATGGAGTTGTTTTAATATATATGAGGATGACTGGGAGTTTGTAATATATATGGAGTTTCTGTGCATAATATTGGCGTACTTGTGGTAGTTTTGGTTGTGCTGTGTGATTTGGCAATATAGTATATTTGGTAATATGACAAGAACAGCGATGGTTTTAAATACAGGAACTGCAGTGTTGTTTGTATTGGCTTTATAGAAAACAGGCGCCTCCTTGTTCAAATCTGCAAATAAACACCAATGTTAACAGGATATATATTAAAGTGACGCCCAGTTGGCCCTGACCAAAAAATAAATTGTACAGTATATAGAGCTTTTCTGAATCCGATTTTTTTGGGCTCACATGTCCTTTGGAAATATCTTCAATGCTCAGAAAAAAAGATGAAAAGGAAACATCATAGGCTAGATGTGATAGGGTGTGATTTTTAGGTGTCTAAAAATTCGCACCAAATCGCACGTTTGTAATTTGCAATTTATTACTAAAAATCGCAAATGTAATAGGGTGCAAATTTTAAGGTTAAAACTGAATTTGCATGCGATTATTTGCAGTTTTTAGTAAAGGAAACATGCTATTTTTAGTAATAAAAACATGCGGAATTTAGGTCATGTTTTTATTACTTAGTCAGAAGCATGCACAGATCAGTGAGATCCGTGCAAGCTTCTGTCTGTAAAAGTAAAGAAAATGTTAAAATATAAAATAAAATCAACATGCAAGTCCCCCTCAAAAGTTAACCAGCCTCGGGCTCTTTAAGCCGGTCCTGGTTGCAAAAATGCAGGGAAAAAATTGACTGGGGGTTCCCGTATTTAAACAACCAGCACTGGACTCTTGGACTGGTCCTGGTTCCAAAAATACAGGGGACAAAAGAAGTAGGGGTCCCCCATATTTTTTAAACCAGCATCGGGTTCCACTAGCCTGGGAGTTGTTGCCGCAGCCGGGGGACACTTTTTTAAAGGTCCCTATGGCCAAAGCATCACTCCCCCCAACTGGTTTTACCTGGCAGGGGTTCCCTGGGGGAGTGGGGACAACCTTAAATCAAGGGATCCCCCCCTCCAGGCACTCAAGGGCCAGGGGTGAAGCCTGAGGCTGTCTGCCCATCCCTGGGCGGTGGATGGGGGGCTGATAGCCAAAATTGTGTAAAAATAAAGAATATTGTCTTTTGTTGTGGAACTACATGTCCCAGCAAGCCTCCCCCATTTGCTGGTACTTGGAGAACCACAAGTACTAGCATGCGGGGAAATATCAGGCCCGCTGGTACCTGTAGTTCCACAATAAAAGAAGTTCCCAAATAAAAACACAACACACACACACACACCGTGAAAGTATACATTTATTTACACATACATGCACACTTACACACTCACACATACTTACCTAGTGTCCCACTGAAACACCAAAGAAACACCAAACCCATTTCATCCTGCTCCACCAGTATGACTTACTCAGGTATATGAATTAACATTACAAGTTACCAGCTACCTATGTATATACCTTAACCATTAATCAAATCCAAAATAGGTGTTCCATTCCCAAAATTTTGTACAGTAAACTGGATATCCTGATATCAGATTCAGATAAACTGGTTACTAAAGTAATATTCTGCATAATTAGTCAATGGCACAACGGCCAACATCAATTGTGTTGGCAATGGGTCAGGTAATATTAAAAACTGGAGTGCCGGACCTATGGGATTGTATATATATATATATATATATATATATATATAATTGCAAAGAAATGCTGTGCCACTTATAAGACTACTACTCCAAAAATGTATAATCACACTCCCAATTATCTGGGCGTCAGCTGTCCCCTAAGATAGCAACACTGGTGTGTTGCTGCAGGAAATCAAAATAGGAATACCGAATAGGGGTTCTAGTGACCAATGGTGTGGTACTAACAAATTATACCAAATTTATCAACACACTAAAGTGTATGTATGCTTGAATAAACATATTTTATTTTACAATGCTATAAAAAATGACAATAAAGGTTTTTTTTAAAATACATGTGAATAAAAATACTATAAAAATCAATGTGCAATACAATAGAGGGGAATTCTGTTTAAAGTGCAAATTGCAAAGTACACAGATAGCTCCAAATAGATAAAATAAAGCTTAAGAATCTTAACTGATTCAGCAGGCGGTCTCTAGGGAAAGTCCCAATGCGTTTCATCTCTCAGACTTCTTTATATATCTGAGGGCACTTACATGTATGGTACTGTTTCGATAATATTAGTACATCAGTTTAAAACAAAACAATTTTTAGTTACATAGAAATACATTTATTCATAAAAGTACAGAATAAAACATAATATGTCCTTGTGATTTTATAGAGTATGTCTTCGGATATATCCAGTTTTACACTCAGTTTTTAGTGTATTTCTTTGTTGAAACATACGATACAGAAGTAGAACAATAGATCGAACCAACACGTTTCACCCCCAAAACGCGTTGGATCGATCTAAACTGTACTGTTTAATATTGTCTACTTCTTGTATAGAGAATTGGCACCTCTCTATTCAGTAACACCCCTTTCACACCGCCTGAGGCAGGTCACACCCGGGAGCTTGACACGGGAGCTCCCAGGGTACAACCCGCCTCAGGTGCCCCCCCGCCACTGTCTGATGCTAGGGGGGCGGTGCTTGGAGATCACATGATCTCCAAGCCCTGCCCGTACACACAGTGAACGGGCATTCACACCGTTCACACCGCATAGCGAGCCAAGGTGAACATGAGTTCAACCCTGCTCGAGTGACCCGGTATTTTTCCCTGGCACCTTTCAGACCACACATGAACATGGGTTATGCGCGCTCATGTGCCAATAACCCATGTTCATAGCTGTCTGTCTGAAAGGGGTATGAGGCAGCTGCAGTGTGCATGACCAAAAAGGTAATTTAGTGATTGCCTTAAAGCGGGCGCCTTGACTATTTATTTTGTTTGTACATTGCAGGGGGAAGCCGTCAGCACATATAAACAATAACTTACAGTACATGTGACGTTGTATGTAATATATATACTGTATATACTTACTCATTCAGTAGGCTTCTTAATAAGCCCTTTTTATAGTTATACAATGCACTGTCTTTTATGTTTATGTATTTATTATAAATCAAAGTTTGTGTATTGTCACCATGGTAATGAGTGTTGATCTCAGTCCCAAGAGCCACAACGGCAACAACCCCCGAGTGACATCACTTCCTGGATTGTGTCACTTCTGGGATAGTGGGGGTAATTCCAAGTTGATCGCAGCAGGAAATTTTTTAGCAGTTGGGCAAAACCATGTGCACTGCAGGGGTGGCAGATATAACATGTGCAGAAAGAGGTAGATTTGGGTGGGTTATTTTATTTCTGTGCAGGGTAAATACTGGCTGCTTTATTTTTACACTGCAAATTAGATTGCAGATTGAACACACCACACCCAAATCTAACTCTCTCTGCACATGTTATATCTGCCTCCCCTGCAGTGCACATGGTTTTGCCCAATTGCTAACAGAATTCCTGCTGCGATCAACTTGGAATTACCCCCAGTGTGCGGACAGATGGCGGGAGAGACCTGTCTTGTACGTATATAAAGTTTGTATTAGGCACCTGAACACCTGATGAATAGGTTGCATCCCCCAAAACTTAGAAGAAATAACACTGCAAATAACACTGCATTTGCACTCCTCCGTTTCTCCAGCCACTCCTGCGTTTTTTCCGGAAACGGTAGCGTTTTCATCCACACGCCCATAAAACGCCGTGTTTCCGCCCAGTAACACCCATTTCCTGTCAATCACATTACGATCGCCGGAGCGAAGAAAAAGCCGTGAGTAAAAAAACTATCTTCAAAGCAAAATTACTTGGCGCAGTCGCAGTGCGAACATTGCGCATGCGTACTAAGCAGAAAAACGCTGCGATGCGAAGAAAATTACAGAGCGAAAGACTCGGAATGAGGGCCTTTGTTAGGTAATATGTGTTTACCATGGTTCACAGGAGGTTGTTTAATTTGCACAGTTAAGACTAACCACTTGCCTGGCTTGGTTGCATGTGATGAGATTGGAGCCAGGAGTACGTTACCATCAAGTGCAGAATGCATCTCCTATTGCTCCCCGATCCCCTGCAGTGAGGTGTCTGGCTACCGTCATCACTGCCAGAATCACGCCCCAGAATGCCATGCTACCGGCATTCTGGAGCGCATGCATCAGGGTTGAAAGGGCTGGGGAGGGGAACTATGCTGCCCTCTGTATGTGTGGGAAGGGGGGTGTATATGCCCATAGGGTTGGAGGGATTCAAGACCACTCAGGGGTCTATTGCCAATGGGAGTAGATATATACATTTTTTAAATAAAATATTTTAAGATTTTATTAAAAATACTTTTTAAACTTCATCAAATAATAAAAAAGTTAAGTGGTTAAGAACTAGTTAGGATACCTGCCATTGCCTGGGTTGAAGTATGGACCTTGCATCTTTAGTTTTTTACATTGTCTTCACCTACAGTATAATCTAATTTCACTGATCTTGAAAAGGACCCCACTGTTTGATCACACAGTTTTAACCATGAAAAATACCTATTTAGCCAATTTAAGGAGAATTTAGACATCTTTACCTCAACATTGAGGTATAAAAAATGTTGTTTGTTGCTCAATTAGGAGCCAGAATGAAAGGCTGTTGGAAGCCCCTATTCTTGAACATGCCATATACAACTGCCCGTGGGGAAAAAACATGGGCTTTGAGAGTTTTTATGCAAAGTCTTATAACATTACAAAGCTTTGGAGCATCTATATTTCTAATAGCATGATTGGTGCACTGATTTTCAAAAATAATTTGCACAGAGGCCATCCCTGGTGGTTTCTGGCAGTTCAGAAATTTATCTGAAAAATGCACAGCTTGGTCTCGGTCAGTGACAGTGTCAATTGATCTATAATTGTCAAAATTCTCCTGGTAGTTCCTGCAAAGTCTATCAGCATCTGCTGACTGACGTGTTTGTCTTGCAGCTGAGGACTCCATGGTCCTGGATGCTGCAAGCCTAGCAACATCACGGTATTCGTTCACATGGTCGACCATGTTATGGTCGACAGTCATTAGGTCGACCACTATTAGTCGACATTGACATGGTCGACATGGACACATGGTTGACTCATGAAAATGGTCGACACATGAAAGGTCGACACATGAAAAAGGTCGACATGAGTTTTTTAACTTTTTTTTCTTTTGGGGAACTTTTCCATACTTTACGATCCACATGGACTACGATTGGAACGGTAAAGTGTGCCGAGCGAAGTGGTAGCGGAGCGAAGGCACCATGCCCGAAGCATGGCGAGCGAAGCGAGCCATGCGAGGGGACGCGGTGCACTAATTGGGGTTCCCAGTCACTTTACGCAAAAAACGACACCAAAAAAAGTAAAAAAACTCATGTCGACCTTTTCATGTGTCGACCTTTCATGTGTCGACCATTTTCATGTGTCGACCATGTCAATGTCGACCAATAGTGGTCGACCATAACATGGTCGACCATTCATACCGGAACCCAACATCACCAGGTCGACAAGCTAGCTTTCCACTGAGTGATTCTCTCTCTCTTGTGTGGCTGCTTGTCTGTTTTGTTGCACTGCCAAGCATGCCATTACTTCTTCTGAATTCTCCTTACATCTTGCCTCTCGTTTTGCTTGTAGCGGCTGAGGAGCTGGGACCCAGACTGGATCATTTTTTTTGATGGCATGACTTTTCTGAAACTTAGTATGTAGTTGTGCTTTAACAGTGAATGGCCCTGAAAAGAACCCTACTTTTGAAGGATGTGATGTGAAAAGAAATACATTTTGTTTGAATGTTGTAAACTAAGAGAGTAAAGCTTTGAAAAGCATTACAGATGTCATTTAGGGATTCAGTTAAGATGCCAGCTGTTGGGATACCAGCAGTCAGAATACTGAAGATGGAATCCTAACACGTTTCAGAATGGCGATGCCGGAATCCCCACAGGGTCAGGAGACCGATGTCTGAATCTAGACAGCTAGGTACAAAACTCTGGCCATGCATTAAGGACAAAAAGACACACACTTCCTCTCTTATTATATAGAGCTATCATCTTTGGGTCAGCTTCTGGGCCTGCAGTGTCTTATGTGGCCTCATTTGTACTGCAGATGTTTTGTATTAGCATTGGCCAACCCTTCTGTTTACTAATACAATCGTCATTATTAATATCGACAATACAGATTATACTAAGTCACCATTGCTACATTAGCCAGACAGAGCAACTAGCTTGCTGTGTCAATGATGCTGTGCCTAAACACATTGTGGCGTATTCAATTAAAGCATTACATTTGGAGATGCAGTAGAGTGTAATACCAATTTCCATCCACCAGATGTTGCCTTTCCTAATCTGAATAGCGCATGCATCAATCAGTGTCAGTGTTCAGTTATCAAAACTGTTCATGTACAGTATGCTCTGTGTAAGAATCCTGAAACATCACATTTTATGAAAGTAAGGCAGTTTGAAGAGAGGTTAATGAGTTTACTGTTCCTTCTTAACTTTAAAATTCATAGTATGCAGGGTATTATTGACAGGGTTCGAACCAAAAGGTTTCAATAAAGATGTATTGAGGTTTGGCACTTATCCCAGCAATTATGGCCACAAACTGTCAAATGTAGTACTCACTGTGTATGCATCATCTGCGGCACTGCTGTAGATGTGTCTGCGTATTTATGTTGACGCCCTTTATGTATTGTATACAGATAAGCATTTCATGATAAATCACAGATCTGTAGGATTGTATAATGCTTAATGTGGCTGTGTACTGTAGTATACTGTATAAGGATTACATTGTACAGTAGGGCATTGATAACATACTACTCTGCCTACAGTAGTGCTCCCTCTACGTAATGCCCACAGCATAGTACCAGTTACACGTAGTTCCAAATAGATTTAAATCCCCCTTTAGTACCAGTTACACATCATGCCAGATAGATGTAGTGCCCCCAGTACTGACAGTTAAACATAATGTTTTAAAAACCCTGAAACAATGCATTGACAGAGGCATCACAGGATGCACAACAGAGGCCAGCCATTGAGTACAGTGTGTGACGCTCATCAGAAGCAGTAGAGTGCTGAGTGCTGCATACTGACTGATGCACAGTGTGCGGCTGTGATTGCTGGCATAAATCCTGAACCAAAATGCATCTTAATTGAAACAGGCTTGCACAGAAAGTCCTCCTTCATCCCCCACATACTGGGCCTGATTCGTGTATGTAAGTAAAGCAAAAATGTAAGCCACTGTGCAAAACCATGCTGCACTGCAGGTGGAAAAGATGTAAGATTGGAACTCCTCTCTTCAGGATAGACTGCTGCAAACTGCACTTTTTTAGACATATTTAATATTTTATCCACAATCTGGTGCCAGGATTATATATTTTGTATTTGCAATCTTAACTCCTTCTCTGTGTTTGCCTCCGGCTCCACCTTACCCTTTTCCATACTTCCCATTGGCATCCCTCAGGGTTCTGTCCTTGGCCCCCTGCTCTTCTTCCTGTACACCTCTTCCCTGGGAGAACTTATCAGTTCCTTTGGCCTCCATTACCACCTCTATGCCAATGACATGTAATTATACCTCTCCTCTCCAGACCTTTACCCATCCATCTTCTCTCGGTATCTAGATACCTCTCTGTCATCTCCTCCTGGATGTCTGAGCTCTCTAAAGCTCAACATTGACAAAAGCGAACTCATCATCTTCCCCCTAACAGAATTTCCCCTGCTCTCTAACTCCGCTGCTTGGGGGTCACCCTTGAATCCACACTCTCCTTCTCCACCCCCAATTCAATCTCTGGCTCAATCCCATCAATTCCTGCTATGCAACATTGCTCGTATCAGGCAGATCCTCTCCCAAATTGCTACCAAACTGTTTATCCACTTGCCAATCATTCTTTGAATGTTGACATTTGACACTTCAACATATGTAGTCCATGTCTATATTCTGGGTGTTGACATTCAGGCCATGTTGACATTCTGAATGTCAACATTGTGAATTATGAGTTTTCTTACAACGCACGATTGGAGTTCCCATACAAGAAGGGTTTCTCACCTCCTGTCAAGTGGTCCTGGGACTATGCAGCTGCAGGTAATGGAAAGTATTGCTTTAATCCATTGTGTTTTATTAGAATACAATGGATTAAAGCACAGGTTCTCAAACTCAGTCCTCAGGACCCCACACGGTGCATATTTTGCAAGTCTCCTCACAGAATCACACGTGAAATAATTAGCTCCACCTGTGGACCTTTTAAAATGTGTCAGTGAGCAATTAAAACACCTGTGCACTTGCTGGGTGACCTGCAAAACATGCACAGTGTGGGATCCTGAGGACCGAGTTTGAGAACCACTGGATTAAAGCAATACTTTACCTTACCCACATTTGAAGGGCTGCTTCTCATGCCTATGGCAATATTGTTACGAGGACACATCTGTATATACATTTTGTATCTCTCTTAGGAATCAATACATTGCTATGGTTTATGTGTATTGAATGGGAAATTGTACCATCTTTACTGGAATTATTGTTATATTTCTACAGTTTTCCAGAATAATTAAATATGCAATGATTTGGAAAATTGACAGTTTTTGGAGTTCAGTCTGATGCTGAGAATAGTTTAAACCTTCCAGCCAAGGAGGCAGATTAGGTAAAAATTGTATGAGGTTATAGAAAACTATTCTCAATCTACTTTTCTGTTTGTCAATGCCTCACTTTTTATTCAATAATACATTGTAACGTTTTCTCATAATTCCATTTTAAAATATTTTGTATATAAAGAATTTACATATTGGATATTCTTGTTTTTTCATACAGCAATGCTACATTGATGATAGGAATTTTTTCATTTCCAATAACTAGGATTAATCAGTGGAAAACGCAGGATTTCTAGACAGGGGATTCCAACTGCATGATTTTAGAGTCCATGAAGTGTGCATAATTAGCAATGAAACAAGTAGCAACATACATCATACAAAATGCAATGTACTCTATAGTATGTCATAACTATGACATTTACAGGGCCAGCGATCACAGTAAGTCATTATATGTGGCAGTAGGGCCATCCTGCTGGAGCTGAATGTTTTATATCACACGTGGGCACCAATCCAGAACATTGGAGCAAGTCTGGGAGTCTGGTGCAGCTGCAGAAGAACCTATAAACTAGCCTGGACATATATGTACACATTACAGTATTAATAATTAACCCTATAGATGGTCTATAGCAGAGCATCCATAACAGAGCATGTTTTGCAGATCTCAAAGTTGGTGCACACACAGGTCCAATAATTACTGTCTGACACATTTTAAAAGATCCTCCGGTGTTGCTAATTTTTTTATTTGTAATAATGAGGAGATCTTTAAAACATGCAGCTCTAATAAAATGTATTACATACAATGCTATAGTGGTCATGGGGAAGGGGGGGGGGGGGGGTCCAGACAACCAGAAACACCACCCCCACCCCCGTGTTTGCCTGTAATAATATAGGTTGTGATTATTTTTTTGGTATATGCACAGTAAAAGAGAAGCTGAAGATTTGCTAAGAGTGGAAGCTGTTGAGATAAATATAAGTGGTGGCAGTTCTTGGTGATTAACAGTTAGTGTGGGACATATTTTGAAAGGATTTTAGTGACCTTTAGACAGACTAATTGGCTTTTTGCTAATTTGATAATTGTATTGACATACAGATTGAATGTACTCTTACTCAACAAGGAGAACATACCAAGGATATTTTGTCTGTTAATGTATTTTTTATTATGATTTTTTTGAACCTAGGATAATTCCTTTTTGATAATTACCCAGTTAATATCCACAAGTCACCATACCCAGGTAGCAATGGTCATGGTAACATCTCAAGATCAAGTTGGTTAAGCAATACAGGAACACAGTAATTTGTCTAGTGAGATACTACAAACAATTTGCCTTCTGTCATTTTAGAAAACATGGAAAAAGAGATAGGATTTCCATTAGGGCCTCTTATTTCTAGGGCCTTTCACGTGTGTGTGTGTGTGTGTGTGTGTGTGTGTGTGTGTGTGTGTGTGTGTGTGTGTGTGTGTGTGTGTGGGGGTGGGGGGGGGGGTTGGGTGTGTGTGGGTGTTCTCTTGGGACAAAATATACCATAAAGGTTAATGCTCTGTTTTGTTACCATATTCCCTTGCTACAATTGGGAGCATATACACAAACACACACATTTGGGTCAATTAGCCTACATACTGTACAAGGTGTGTCTATTAAATAAAGAGACTGATGCTATCATTTCTGTCTAATTATATTAAGTACATTTTACTCATTTCTCCTTCTACTGTATATACTCCTCTTCTGCATCCCCACACCACTGCATGTTTATTTCCATTGGTGAAAGCTGTGCTATAGGTTATTTTCTGTCAGCTGTCTCAACAGATCCATAATTTTCTTCTTTACCTCAGTAACTGATAGAAAATGAACACCCATATCCTTTAACTGTTCCTCCTTTAGTATATGGATGCTAGAGGTAGACATAATGGGGGTAATTCCAAGTTGATCGCAGCAGGATTTTTGATAGCAGTTGGGTAAAACCATGTGCACTGCAGGGGGGCCAGATATAACATGTGCAGAAAGAGTTAGATTTGGGTGGGTTATTTTGTTTCTGTGCAGGGTAAATACTGGCTGCTTTATTTTTACACTGCAAATTAGATTGCAGATTGAACACACCCCACCCAAATCTAACTCTCTCTGCACATGTTAAATCTGCCTCCCCTGCAGTGCACATGGTTTTGCCCAATTGCTATCAAAAATCCTGCTGCGATCAACTTGGAATTACCCCCAATAGCTTTTTGTTCTTCTTTCTTAATATATTTATCATAATGCTTCTATAATAATTCTTTCTAGGTAGATACCACAGAGTGAACAGAAACCAGCGATAGTGCAACACTGTAAAGAAGGTTACACTGTATTACTCCAAAACACTCACATTTAAGACAAATTTAAAAGCATCTAAATCACTACAAGCAAACACGTTGCTCTATTGGAAAAAACACAACTTTAGCCACAGCACTCTCCAGGGCAGCCCGCATCTCCCGGTCCCCCGGGAGTTATAAAAACGGGGGTTGGGATATGAAACCCTGCCCCCTTCCTGTGAAACCCCGCCCTTTTTCATGGTGCCACACCAGTTGTCACTGTGGTAAGTGACGTCTCTGCCACATTTTAACTCATGCAGTATGGTTTATTTTTTACAAGTACTATCTCGTTATTTAATAGCCACACACAATACAGTATATTTTATTGGAACATTGATAGTCACCAGAGCACTGAGAGGAAAAACACAGGAATAGTAGGAGAATATACCTCGTTCAAAATTAAAATCATTGTGTTGAGCAATGCCTCTCCACACTCTACTACCATTTTTATTGCTCATATTCGGCCACCCAAGGATAATATGTTGATCTTTAACTTTTGACCTTATTAACCATAAAACTAACGTGTGTTAGGTGCTGCATTAAATAAAGATAATGACCATGGTGGATTTAGGGGTCAGACCCCTACCCATCACTGCCCATTTATTCTTAGGACCAGTCAAGATGCCTCAAGATCGCAAAAAGCAGCCCCAACCTCACCCCACCACCACCTTCTGAACCACAATTTGTTGTCCAGTGTCCCACTTCCATCAGTTGCAAAGTGAAATCTTTAAAAAAAAAATCATAATGATGGAAAAAAGAATCATCTGTGCTCATTAGCCTGGTGTTTGCCCCCCCCCCCCCCCCCCCCCACAGTAAGTGCCCATGCCTTATGTGGAAAATCCACCAGCTATAATGACAAAGGTATATCTATACAATTCATGTATTGTGGGTTAAAAAAAATCTGGTTATTACTCTTACCTGGTACAGAGTTCCATTCTCTATGCAAACATTCATGGGTCCTGTTATAGAAATAACATACTATGCATTATCTCTTAAAAAAATAGGAGAATACTAGGAATTTATACACACAAATACATAATACATGTATAATGCTAATATAACACACTTCCTCTTATAAGAGTTTAAGCCAATTCGGATTTCCGCTGTTGTGTCTAATTCTTATTTCCTCTTTTGTGTCTACTAGTGATTGTATCCTTGTTTCCAGGAAAGAAAGCATTGAGGACCTTACCACCATTCAGATAAATTGATGTGCAGAATAAATGAAAGCTTCACTTTACAACATGTCTGAATTAGGCTTGCCTTTTTTTTAATATGGTATCATATTTACAGACATTCTTTGCTGATTTTATGAGTATTGTTTTTTTTTAGTGATTCTGAGTCATATGCAGCTGCAGCCATGTGTGCATCTTTTGCCACAGTTGCGTTGGCTACTACAAAGCCCTTCCCTGTGTTCGATTCTGCAATGACTGAGATGTCCACTTTGACCATCTTCACGACATTCATGCTTGGATCATCTTTATATTACACCATACTCTAGGTCTCACCATCAAATGTGTCCCAACCCTATGCTAGTTGCAGATTCTTCATCTGAGCATGACCTTCAGTGTGAGTAATTGCTCTATGGTGTACAACATCAGCAGTGTGTTTGTGACTCAGAATCAAGTCCATAACCGCCTCGATGATTAACTTTTTCAGGAACAATGCAACAATCTGCCATAACACTAACAGGGGAATTGAATAACACTGATTATCTCATTACAATGGCACATCTCAAGGGGCGGAAAATATTATGCATTAAGTGAAGAGTCAGTTCTTGAAGTTGATGTGTTGGAATCAGGAAAAATGGGCAAGCATAAGGATCTGAGCTACTGACGGGGGGTAAATTGTGATACCTATACAACTGGGTCTGAGGATCTCCAGAACTCCACACTGTCCCGCACTGTTTCTACACCAGGTCCAGCCTTCTTACAGCATCCCGGCTGCCATGGCATCGTCTGCCTCCAATTGCCCTTATTGATTTTGGGGCTTGTATACCCTCATAGCCATGGATCCTATACAGTTGTAGGACATATGCTAAGTTGGAGCTTAATGAGTGTGGGGAACGAAGGCTAGTCTCTCTGGTCCAATCCCACAGAAGAGCTACTGTAGCACAAATTGCAGAAAAAGCTTATGCTAGCTATGCTAGAAAGGTATTAGAACACAGAGTGCAGTGCAGCTTGCTGCATCTAGCGCTATGTAGCCGCAGATCATTAGAGTGGTTATGCTGACCACTGTCCACTACCAAAAGCACCTACAGTATAATGTGCATGTGAGCATAAGAAATTAGGCTATGGAAGAAGTTGGCCGGGTTGGATAAATCACATTTTCTTTAACATCATATAAATGGCCGAGAGCATGTGCATTTATTTGGGGAAGAGTTGGCACTAAACTGCACGATGGAAGAAGGCAGGCCAGCAGGGAAGTTGTGAAACTCTAGGAAATGTTCTGGCAGGAAACCTTGAATCTGGACATCCATGTTGAAGTTACCACTTACATAGACTAAGTACTGTAGCTGATGGAAGTGATCTCTTTTAGAAGGATATTGTGACATGCCATACTGCAATAATTACTCAGGAATGGTTTGAGGAAAATTACAAAGAGTTCAAGGTGTTGACTTGGCCTCCAAATTCCCCATATCTCAATCAAATCAATCATGTATGGGATGTGCTGGAAACACAAGACCAAGCCATGAAGACTCCATCTAGCAACTTACAGGATGTAAAGGATCTGCTGCTAACATCTTGGTGCCAGATTCCACAGGACACCTTAAGAGATCTTGTGGAGTCCATGCCTCAATGGGTCAGAGCTGTTTTGGTGGCATGAATATTAGACAGGTATTTTTAATGTTAAAGCTGATGAGTGTATATTTATGTGCCCTGTATGTTTTTCCTGTGAGTTTACATTATAAGTGCGCCTTTAATATTTTATTAATAACATTGAGAGATTGTTTTATGTATATTATGCTTCATTAAAATACAATAATATGCACAACTTGGATACTGTAGATTTAGCATTTACTTCTAAATTATGAAACCATTACACCAGATGTAGTACATGCACAATTTTTACTACTGTATCTTAGTGTTATCCTGGAACATATACTGTACTACTGTTTTCTACTAATGTGAAAGTGGTACATACACTAATTTGCAGAACATGTAACCACCTCTGCAATCTGTGCAAATTGTGTACAAAACAGCATACTATGCTATACTGCAATCAGATTAAATAGCCCCATCAAGTGCATAGGAGTCACTCTTATACCCCTTTCACATCGCAAAAATAACCCAGGTTATTGCCGGGTTGTTACTGAGTCGACCCGGGTCGAGGTGCAGTGTAAAAGCGCCAAAGTGAATAACCCGGGTCGAGCAACTCTGCATTTCAAGCCGGGTTAAAAGAAGGGTGAAACACGGGTTGGACCCAGGTCGTTGTGCAGTGTGAATGCCTCTGACCCAGGATATTCAACCCAGGTCTCAGAAAAAGGTGCTGATTGGCTGTTTATGTGTTTGCTCAGAGAAGTCCCCAGCCCCTCCTTTTATTTCCTTTGAAACCTCAACAATGTGAGACAGAAAAATCAATTTCAAATCAAATCACAGTCTTTAACATGGGTGACCCGGTTTCAGTGTGAAAGGCACCAACCCGGGAATAACCCAGGTCGAAAATACAATGTGAAAGAAAGGGTCTGAGCCGGCTCAGACCCAAGTTGGACCTGGGTTCAAAAGTTGGGTCTGACCAGGGTTTGCGATCTGAAAGTGGGATCAGTAACCTCATCCTCATTTATATATTAATCTAGATACAGTATGAGGCATGACTGAAATTAGCAGAATAATAGATTTTGTATCTAATTTAAAAAGACAATTTCAAAATATTTTATTTTCCCAAAATTATATCTCCCTATGTGAAAAGTGAAAACAATATTGCTCTCCTCTTGTAATCATGTGATATTCAATGTTATAGGTCCACATACAGCAATATATAATAAAGAATACCTCTAACTTACTGCAGGTAAATGTGACACAACAGTCTTCCTCATTTATTGTGGGAACAATTTCATAACCAAATGGGCATGGTTCTGCCGGATACTGGCAATGGGATGGCTCACACCCTGTGGGAAAAACACTGTTGCAACATTGAATTGTCAATTATTCTAATCCATTCAATTTACATCATGAACACTCACCTAGTTTCATGTTCTAAATAAATTAATTTTTCAAATAATATACATCAGTTTAACATTTCAGAATTCAATACTGACTAAATTAGTTACAATCATTTTCTGTAATTAGCCCAAATTAGCAGTCACACACAAAAAAATATAGTGTGCATTGTGTTTTTTTATATATTTTTTTACATGCAGCGGGTGATATTGTCATTTATTCTGTCCTTAAAAAGAATTTATAATGTTTGCAGCGGAACACTAAATATATTTAATGTTTTTAAATAAACTGTAATGTAATAAAACACAATTTCTTTTAAACATGTTTTGTGATATTTGTAATTTAATTTTAAGGAAAAAAGTAATAGGGTTTGACAATTTTATGACTAATATTTTCTAGACCTTTTGGGGCTAAATGTAATAACTTGCAAGCTGCCTGAAGTGTGGGACTTTGTGTAGGCCTGCCCGTATTTTTAAAACAGCACTTATTTACAAGGCAAAACCAACATGGCACTATCTCCTTGACTAGTGGAGCCCGGAGCTGGTTTCATAAATACGGGGGACCCCTATGTCCTATTTCCCTATATGTTTGGAACCAGGACCGGTCCAAGAGCCGGTGCTGGCTCTTTAAATACTTGGGAACCTCACCCTCTTTTGCCCTCATATTTTTAGACCCAGGAGCGACTCAAAGAGCCTGGGCTAATTATGTTTAGGAGGAGGACCTCGCGCAATTTTATTTTTTTATTTTTAACTCTTTAATACACTTCGACACAGGGAAGCCCTGGACGGATGTGACTGATCCATGCATGATTCTCCAACACGGCAGCCAAAAGCAGTTCTATTTGAACATTCTATTTGTGTAAGAATTCCATCCTTTTACCGCAGTGTTTGTATAATGTCGGTAGTGATTGAGAATATGAATCGTAAGTAAATTACTGTGTTCTATGTGGTGTATGTGAAAATCCAACCGTTTATGGCCGATGGTCTATTTATGCATATATGTGTGGACGGCTGTGTATCTCAATATAAATTGGTCAAACTCTGCTGTGTTTGGTGTTTAGTAAATTACTGACATGCATTTTTCCGCTGTTACTTCGAATGGATTTGGGAGCTTAGTCATTTTACACCTAAGCGTCCTTATGCCCTGCTAACAATGTGCAAGCTAATGATTTAAGTTCTGCAGATGCCAGTATGAAATAACAGTCATTGTCTGTAGCACATTCTCGTACTTGTAAAAATGCAACTAATTGCACTAGATTAAAAAATAAAAATTGCATATTGAGCTATCAGGATGCAGTCAATTTACCTACAATCAAAATACCGGCGGTCAGAATACCGACAACCATTGACCGATGGACAAAATACTGACAAGGTCAAAATACCGACATGGTCAAAATACCGACATGGTCAAAATACCAGCATTAAAAATGATGACACAGTCAAAATACCTACATCTGTCATTGATGACCAAATGTATACGTATTGCTCCAGCTTCATTCTTTCACTCCGCCCACCACGTTCTGCAGTTCCTATCACACCATCACAGGTTTCTATTCTCCAATCCCTTGGTATTTTAAAAAGAAAACACTGGCGCATTCGTGGGAAGCGAGCAGGCCGGAAATGTACTTCCCCCGGTAACCATCTAAGTCGTTTGCCCACCTGCTCACCCTCATACTCAAAGAACAATCAAATAGAAGTGATACCCAAAAGACGGCCCTGTGTTTGGAAGGACAGAACAGTCTACTCTCACTTTGTGACCCCCATACCCAGAGCTCCTGCACTTAACATAAAGAAAACTGAAGGCCCTCTGGTATGCCCAATCAGGTCAGTCCTTTGTAATGCCAGATCTATAAGAAACAAGACTGCAACAATTGCTGACCTTATTGAATCTGCAGATCTAGCCTGTATTACAGAGACCTGGCTAGATGAAAATGCAGCACCTATATTGGAGGCTGCAGTACCAACAAACTACTCTGTCATTCACAACCCAAGACTGGACCGCAGGGGTGGCGGGGTGGCTATCTGCTTCAAAAAAGAACTTAAACTTAGGGTCCACCCTATTGAAACTACTCACTCATTCGAGTGCATTGCTGCCCGGAGTTCGACAGGATTAGGTTTCAGAGTACTTCTCATTTACCGGCCACCTGGAGATGGAAAGATATTTCTACAAGAAATTGCAGACACTGTTGCTGGCCTGGTTCTGGAACATCAAAGATGGCTCATCCTCGGGGATTTCAATGCATGGGTGGATGATGAGCTCTCACGCCTTGGCCAAGACCTCCTGTGCACAATGAATGGTCTGGGCTTCACACAGGTCGTTCCCTCTGCCACACATAAAAGTGGTCACACTCTCGACCTTGTCTTTCAGATTGGATTAGAAGTCACTGACCTAAAAATAAACCCAGTCATCTGGTCAGACCACTACTCCCTCTGGTTCTCAGTTGCAACCCCTCAAATAAGATCTCTGCCCGTGGAGTTGACCAGGTATCGTCCAAGGAGGGGTATGACTCCCCTGGCTCTTGCAGCAAATCTGGATCTCTCTGCTATACTGGGTGCCTGTGAAGATCCCTGTTCCCTAGTCCGTTATTATAATAGGGATGTTATGGCTGCAATTGATGTTATCGCCCCTGTGCGTTTAAGACCTCGTAAACCACAACGTCAAGCTCCATGGTTCGACAACAGTGTTAGTGAGCTCAAGAAAAGGGGGCGTAGACTGGGAAGACAATGGAGGAAGACTAACCTAGTGGATGACAAAATAAAACTAATAAAGCATAACGAAGAATATCAATCGACAATCACTCGTAAGAAGGCACAGTTCCTGTCAAATGAGATCACAGCAGCAAACAATAGGCCAGCTCAGCTTTTCCGCACAGTGGAGATGCTTTGCAAGCCAGCATGCCTGCAGACTGATGAGACTCTCTCCCAGGCAAGATGCAACGAGTTTGCAAACTTCTTTGCAGATAAAATATCCACCATCCGGGCTGGAATCTCCACAGTGCCATCAAAGGAGTGCCAAACTACAAAGCCTGCCAATATAAGCTACCTGCCTTCATGGACCAGCTTTGACCCAGTGGATGTAAAGGACACTGCTGAAATTGCTCGAATTTTGCGTCCCACTACCTGTGATCTGGACCCAGCCTCAACCAAGCTTCTAATAGGTTGTATGGATATAATTGGTCCTGTCTTTACAAAAATTGTTCAATGTTCTTTGCAGACAGGCATTTTTCCTGGACCCCTAAAGGAAGCAATTGTTAGACCGCTTCTTAAAAAACCTAATTTAGATCCCGACTGCATGACCAACTACAGACCGGTATCGAACCTTCCTTTCCTAGGAAAGGTTATTGAGAAAGTCGTTGCAAATCAACTGGAAACCCGCCTGACAACCCATGATATTTATGATCCATTTCAATCAGGATTCAGGAGAAGACATAGCACTGAAACAGCCCTGGTGTGTGTGTTAAATGATCTTCTGATGGCAAAAGACAGAGGTGACTATTCAATATTAATCCTTCTGGATCTCTCGGCAGCATTTGATACCGTGGACCATGGGCTTCTGATTGAGCGACTGATACATTTCTGTGGTCTGGATGGCACAGTCCTAAGCTGGTTCAAATCATTTCTCACAGGCAGGTCACAGAGAGTATCATCTGGATTATACTCATCACCACCAGTGCCATTGCCATGTGGTGTCCCACAAGGTTCTATACTATCCCCCATGCTATTTGCAGTATACATGCTCCCATTGGGCGAAATAATCAGGCGCCATGGCCTGGTCTACCACTGCTATGCAGATGATACACAACTGTACTTGTCCTTTGCTCCGGGCACTGATAACCCAATAGCAACCCTAAATGGCTGTCTAGCTGAACTACAGGAGTGGATGAGCGCCAGTTGGCTGCGACTGAACCCGGATAAAACAGAGGTCCTTTTGATACGACCGCAACATCAAAGGACAAGACTGCAGCATAGCCAACCAACTGGACTTACACTGGGGGATTCAGAATTACAGACCAGTGATCGTGTGCGGAATCTTGGCGTTGTCCTGGATGGTGGCTTGACACTTAAACATCAGATATCAGCCACAATCAAATCCTCATTCTTTCACCTGAGGAACATAGCCAGAATCAAGCACTTAATTCCCTCAGATGACATGCCAAAAGTCATACATGCATTTGTATCATCTCGTTTAGACTACTGTAATGCCCTCTACCTTGGTCTACCAGCAAAAGAATTGCAACGCTTACAGCTGGTGCAAAACACAGCTGCAAGGCTATTAACCAACCAGCCCCGTTCTAGCCACATAACACCCATCCTCTACTCCCTTCACTGGCTGCCTGTAAGATGGCGAATCATCTTCAAGATTGGCTTACTGAGTTTCAAAGCATTACATGACCAAGGCCCAAGGTACCTGAAACAGCTTCTGACCCCATACTGTCCCACTCGATTACTGCGATCTGTAGATGAAGGACTTTTAGCAGTACCTAGAATCTACCGTAATTCATCTGGGGGGCGAGCTTTTAGTCATGCGGCTCCGACTCTATGGAACTCACTTCCCCGCACAGTGCGAGAGGCCCCAACTATAGAATCCTTCAAAAGTAGACTCAAGACTTTTCTGTTTACTAAAGCATTTCCATAGTGTCCCTTTTAGTATCTTCATGCTTCTGTATTTTATGAAAATGTACTTCATTATTTTCTGTACTATATTATGCAATGTATCTGTTAAGCGCCTTGAGTCCTATTGGAGAAAGAGCGCTATATAAATAAAATTATTATTATTATTATTATTATTACATTTACAATGTCAACAGGTCAAAAAATTGCCATGAGTTTTTCATTATTTTTTGATCAGAAACTGACTTGTTCATACTTTACAATCCCAATAGACGTGGAGGGGGAATATAATAGTGTGCTGAGTGCAGCGAGGCATCATGCCTGAAGCATGGCGAGTGCAGCGAGCCATGCGAGGGGACGCGGTACACTTATACCGTATCCATGTTGACCTATGTCGACATACACGGGCAAAATTTTCTGGGGGGGGAACAACTTGTGTCGACTTTTTGCACTGTCAAAATTTTAAATGTCTGTATTTGGACCATGTCGGTATTTTGATCATCGGGATTTTGATCGTAGGTAAATCATACTGATCTCGAGCTATCTAGCCTCTGGAAAGCATGTTTCTTTTCCTTTTTTTTATGTAAAACTGACAATTTGTATTACAGTTTGAAAACCAACACTTACATGAAATGATTTATTTACCTCCCAAAACAATTTGCTTTAAAGTGCAGTTTCCTTCTCAGTAAATTGCGCCTTCCCAACCTGATTTATAATGCTGCAAATCACAAGGCATTGCACAGAATAAACGGAGCCATGGTGAAGTGTTTCTCAGTAAATCACCACAACCTCATTCTGCCAATTTCACTAGGAAGTGTGTGGGAATGCCAAGAGTGACCTGCTTTCCTGAAAGTCCACAGGCACACACTAACATTTTGTAGCTTCCAGATGGTCCAGTAGAGTAGCCAAGTATATTTGAGTCAAAGTAAGCACTTTTAAATGTTCAAAAGTGACTTTTACAGACTCAACATATTAAAACAGACTGACAAACAAGTATTAGTAAGTATTCAGTTACAACATTTTTGTGTGGATATTTTATAATCTCTCTGTCTTCTTCTTCAGTATCCACTTCCTCTGTCCATACTTTTTCATGTAATATGTCATACAGTACATTATGTTGATGTCACATTTTACCATATGACTGTCATACTCAATGCTATCAGAACTGGTGATATATGTGAACTATTCTGTGTTATACACAAGATGATAAATAATAGACACCAGCGAAAAGAATTGTTGGAACACATCAGTTGGATAGACTTAACCAGGAGCTTTGGTTTATTTGTAGTGCACAGATATTGCACAACTAGCCGGTCATGCATGTAAGCACAGGCAGCAGTATATTGCAGGGAACCCCATGGAGCTAAGTGATACAGAGCCACATACCACTGTGGTGCTCAAACACAGTGACAAGATGGTGTCGTGCACGTGTAGACTAAAGGCCTTATTCAGAGATGGACACAGCCACTGTGTTCGCATGCAGTGGCCGCATCCATTGGGTCTGCATACGTGCACTGGTCATGGCATGCGGCATTCAGGTGATTGACAGCAGTGCCCGTTGGGGTGGGGGGCCTCGACGCGGTGTTTCGTGGGCATGGTCCGGACAATGCAGGCGAGTCCGGACCATTTTTGGGGGGGCTGCATGACGTCACACGCTGCCGCTCCAAAAAATAAAATGGTGCCGGACCGCCTGACAGAGCAGCCAGGCTGCACAGGCAGGGTTCGACCACAAATCGATGCATTCACAATTAAGATGGGAATGCATCGTAAGGCGGCACCACACACATGAGGGGCAGCACTCCCCTGTGCTGGGTGGCCACCAGCATGGGGAAGCAAGATCTGCGTCCATCTCTGAATAACCCCCTAAGTATCACTGGCCATCTTGGTAATGGAAGATGCCTCAGTATTATGGAGGGAATCACAACAGTGCACTCCATATTCCAACAAGAACAAGATGATGTAAAACCTACTTCTGTTCATGTGTCCATATGTCATGGTGGAGTTAACATTACAGTTGGAGAGCTCTAGTCTGACCTGTCACCAGTATTTGTCACTGCTCAGCTTGACTTAATTGGAATCATGTTAGAATCAATTGCTAAATACAGTAGGTCATGTAATATAGTCATGGCCGGATTAACAATGGGGCGGATGGAGCTGCAGCTCCAAGCCCCCCATTGAAAATAGGCCCAGAGAGCTCCCTGCAGTGCAAGCAGTAGCCAGTGCTGAAAGGAAAAAAAACATTTCCTGTCAGCACATACATCAGCTCACTCACCTCCGGCTGCTCATTCACCTCCACCCCAAACTGGTCAGCCTGTGTCCTGGCCGCTTCGTGTTGCAAGCGGGCGGGGCTTCGGACGGGCAAGGGGCGGGGCTTCGGACGGGCAAGGGGGCGGATCCACGGAAATAGTCCCGAGACGGCAGCCTCCTGTCAAGACCTTTCCCCTCTTTCATGAGGCATGTTATTGTTGGAAATCTGTAGCAGGAGTGGTATGCTGCAGCAAAAGCAATTATGTTTTGATGTGCGAGGGGGCGGGGCTACGGATGGACATGGGGCGGAGCCTCAGATATAATTCCGAAGCCCCAACCCATCCGAAGCCCCGCCCCCTTGTCTACCAAACCGTAAATGTTTTTGCTGCAGCATGCCTTTCCTGCTGCAGCTTCCCAACAATAACATGCCTCATGCAAGAGGGGAAGGGTCTTGGCAGGAGGCTCCTGTCTTTTAGGAGAGCTGGGTCCCTGGATGTCAGAGCTGAGGGGGCATGCAAACCATGTGAGTAGCAGCCCACACCAGGCCCGAGGTCTCCTATGTAAGTGGTGTCTATGTCAGTAAGTTGTGTGTGTGTGTGTGTGTGTGTGTGTGTCGCTAAGTAAGTAGTGTCTGTCAGTAAGTAGTGTCAGTGTCAGTAGGTTTTGCGTTGTGTGTGTGTGTCAGTAAGTAGTGTCAGTAAGTTTTGCATTGTGTCTGTGTCAGTAAGTTTTGCATTGTGTGTGTGGCTGTGTAAGTTTTGTGTTGTGTCATGTGTGTCAATATGTTTTGCGTTGTGTGTGTGTTAGTCAGTCCTGCAAGTGTGGTGGAACGCTCCCGTATGGCGTACCATTAAGAATGTGTCCGCCAGTACGCCATACCCCCGCCACACTGTAAAACACCACCACCAAGCTCCTAGATCTTGCTCGGAGGCGCCGCCAGCACCTTCTTCCTTTTCCAGGAAAAGGACTGCTGGGAGCATGAAGGTGATGTCATCACCCCCCCGCACCTGGCAGACTGGCAGAGAAAAAGTGACGATGGGGTGCCGGGCCAGCAGTATGTGGGTGGTATTCAGTATACCAGTTGTTGGGATCCCGGCGCACAGTATACCGGCGCCGGAATCCCGACAACCGGCATACCGACACCTTTTCTCCCTCTTGGGGGTCCACGAACCCCCTGGAGGGAGGATAGCGTGGCGCTTACGCGCGCCACTGTGCCCGCAGCGAGCCCGCAAGGGGCTCATTTGTGTTCGCCCTGCTGTCGGGAAGCCGGCAGTCTGGATCCCGGCGCCGGTATGCTGGCCGCCGGTGACCCGGCCGCCGGCAGCTCATACTACACCCCGGTGAGTAACTCTAATGGTCAGGACCCCTCCCCACAAGTACAATGAGGCGGCACTCCCGAGTTTTGCTGGAGCAGTAAGATTTATTGATCCAGAATCTTACTGAATAAATCTTACTGCACCAGCAAGACTCGGGAGTGCTGCCTCATTGTACTATGTTCACAGCTTGAAAAACCGGAGGGCACTGGAGCAAATATTCACATCATAACAGGATGAGTGCTGGGTACACAGCTTATATATAATATTTTTTATTCTATAACCAGTGTCACATCCTGCTGTCCTTGTCTCTGTAGTCCGCAGGGACAGGGGGTGTCTGTGCCATGGATTCACATAATATATAACCACTCCACCTAGTGTCACATGGTCACATCCCTTAATGACATGTGACCACGCCCACAGTGCGCAGGCACAGTACCGCCGAGAAAAAAATTCTGTGTGCACCACTGGTGTCAGTAAGAACTGTCTGTCAGTAAGTAGTGTTTGTGTCAGTACATTTTGCATGGTGTCTGTGTCAGTAAGTTTTGTGTTTTGTGTGTGTGTGTGTGTGTGTGTGTGTGTCAGTAAGTAGTGTCTGTCAGTAGGTTTTGTAGTGTGTGTGTGTCAGTAAGTAGTGTCTGTCAGTAGGTTTTGTAGTGTGTGTGTGTCAGTAAGTAGTGTCTGTCAGTAAGTGGTGGGTGTCTGTGTCAGTAATACCCCTTTCACACCGCAAAAATAACCTGGTATAGACTGGGTATATTGCTGGGTCGACACGCTCCGATGTGTGTTGTGAAAGGGGTCATGGGCGAATTCTGGATTGCCGGTAATTCAACCCGGGAATAAAGAACGGTTATTCCCGGGTTAAATACCAGGTCCGGTGCAGTGTGAATGGGTCACCCAGGTCGATGCAACCCGGGACCCGTTCACTGCATAGGGATGATCTCATCTCCCAGCGCCGCCTCCGCACCTGATGCCGACTCCATCTCCGCCCACAGATGGCAACCCGAACCGGCAAATTGCCGGGTCGGGTTGGCGGTGTGTAGGGTCAAATGCCGGGTCCCACCCAGGAATGGACCCATTTCTAATTCCCAGGTGGGACCTGGCATTGTGATGTGAGAGCGGTATAAGTATTGTGTTGTGTGTGTGTCAGTAAGTAATGTCTGTGTCAGTAAGTTTATCTGTGTTGTTTGTGTGTGTTAGTCAGTAATATCTATCAGTAAATGGTGTCTGTGTCGGTAAGTTTTGTGTTGTGAGTGTGTGTGTTAGTAAATAGTGTCTGTCAGTAAGTGGTGATTGTGTCAGTAAGCTTTGTGTTGCGTGTGTGTGTGTGTCAGTAAGTAGTGTCTGTCAGTAAGTGGTGACTGTGTCACTCACATGGCATAGACCACACCCCCTATTTAGACCAGACCCACAGCACACTGATCACCCCCCTACATCACTAGTCACACCACCGCAGCGCTTGTCACATCTCCTGCCGAGGCACACAATAGGCCCTTCCTAAATTTCAGCTCCAGGCCCATATGGACCTTAATCTGGCACTGAATATAGTGTGGGTCAAGTTATTAAATGGGCTCATCAAAGGAATCATAATTTGTTCTTAACACCAACAGTGTGTGGCTTCTTGCTTGTACTACAGTATATTGTATCCTATTTTAATACATACATATATTACATTTTCTTTTATTTAATGACAATATATTTCAGGGCAGTCTTTAACCTATATCTTAAAATGAAAAATAAATGAATTAGAAAATGTGTGAATAAAAAAGTGTCTACATACTGCATTCAACTTGTGGGCAACAGCGATCCTCTTCACTTAGGATAAGGTATGGTTTCAGCCCAGGTTTTTCACACATGCTAAAGTTTAAAGCTGTACAATTGAAGGGGGTACAGGAGACTTTGACCAAATGTTTGTCACAGGTACAGTTTTGGCAGTTGTCTATCCAAGTCTCTCCATGCTGGAAAATTAAATTGAGAAAAAAAATGATGAAAACGGATATCCTATAAAAATGTTTGTACAACTTATACACTGAGGTGATGATTTCAGAGTAAAACATAAACAATGACCATTTTACATTAAAAATATGTATAAGTGTGAAACATTACATAACATAAGTATTATTGATTTTAGTATAGGGATAAGGGATTAAGGGATAAGGGGTTAGACTTAGAGGGTCTGGATCTGACTATGGTGTAGGTGTGTGTCTGGAGTGAATTGTGCATGATTTTGCAGTGTGCATGATCCTGAAGTGAGCCTTTACAAATTCTGGCAATGCAGAGTCATGTATAGTTCAATGAAATTTACACTCACATCTGAAGAGCCATAACTGGTTTGTAATGGACTGTTATCATGTAGGCAAACTTCACAGGGGTGTGAAAGTGGTTCTATCACCCAGGGTGCTGGGTCCTGGAGGTGGCACCATTACTGCCCCATGGCTCCTGAATTTGGCTTGGCCTAGAATGTCACTCTGCAGGCAGTACTGCTGTTGCAGAGCTTCCCAGAGCATCCTTTGGATGCTCCAGGTACATACCCTGCAACTTGGACAGTCCCAATGCTGGTGGACCTGCTCACTTGGCATTGCACAAGGATGTCATGTGTTCAGGGGGCATTGAAAGTTTAACTAGGGTATATCAAAGCAAATGCAAAAAATGCAGAGTTGGAAGTAAGTGTAATTATGACTGTTTCCAACCAGGTGTAAATTTTGCACCTATCTTTGGGTAGATGCATGTGTGCACTGATAATGATGATGATGACTAGTGACAAATCATGTGCAGACATACTGTAGGCACTGGTTGTGTGCATCTAAAGGTACATAAAACCCTGCAAATGTGTCGATATAAATTAAATTTTCTCACCCTCATCATGAAACTTTTCAGATTCTCAAGATCCTAGCATAATATGTATTTATTTATTTATAAGTCATTCATACAGAGCATAAATATTTAACAGCACTTTACAGAGAATATTTCAGTCAGTCACACCAGTACCTGCCCCAGTGGAGCTTACAATCTATATTCTCTATTACATGTATTCACTCACGCAGTAGGGTTATTTTTTTCGTCAGAAGCTAACTAACCTACCGGAGCACCCAGGGAAAACCCATGCAGACACATGGGGAAAATAAATATTTCACACAGATAATGACTTGGTCAGGAACTAAACTCATGACCTCAGGGGTGCGAGGCAGTAATGCTAACCACTACACAAACCCTGACACTGGAGTCAAAAGAGTGACATATTGTATAGATTTAAAATTACATTTATATAGTTTAACAGGCCGTGCACTGCAGCAAAAGGGGAAGTCCTATTTGTGGCTGAAGTATTTGGTTTGTATGATCCCCTCAAAAATACATGATTATATTGAGGACCAGAGGTGGCTCCTACCTTACATTTAGTAAGGGGGCAGCCGCCACCCCCATATCCATATAGGAGACAACCATCTGCAAAATACGGGTCCCGGCACCTGCGCAATGGATCCAGCAGGTGCCAGGACTGGCGCATGTGCAGACACTGGGCATGCATAAACACCCAGTTGCTATGGACTGCATCAGCTGCAGCCCATAGAAGCCAGATTAGGCTGTGCAAAAGGCAGGGAGTGGCTTCCTATAGGAAGCCAGCTCTCTGCTAATCACAGCCTGGTCTGACAGTCCCAAAGGGAGGAAACACCTCCGAATGGAAATGCCTTGTTCTGTGACTGACAGGCAGGACTTCCAATGGAAAGTCACTGCCAGTCACAGTGAAGCCACTAAGAGGGGTGGCAGATATTACCTTGGGGGTCTGCAGTCCTGCAACCCATAGGTAAAATTCTCTAATGTTAAAAACTACGTAATAAGGTTCACAGTCAGAAGGCATTATTTCTCTGGACTTTTACATTTTTCATAGCCAACATTACACAAGATTCCCTACCCAGCACTATCTCTCTCATTTCCCTGCAATATCCTCCCAATACAATCTGCACTTACAAAATACTCCCTCCTCCCAACATTTCAGTTCGCTCAAAGGCGTTTCGTACATTATTTACATGAGTGTCCTCTCAGTTTCTGTTCTTTCTCACAAATACAGTACTTCCTGTTCATCTCAACTCCTCTACAACAACAGCTACTGCAGGGATCAAGGCGTTGAATTCTAACAATCTCTGTTTAGTCACAGCTCTACATCTAGGGCACTGATTCTTAAAGATTTTTATTGAAAATTGTTTTGGAAAAAAAGTATTAAATTAAGTAAATTGTGCCTATTGTACCTGTTATCCATAGGTTTAGTTATTTGGTGATGTACAATTTTGCTTTTGATTGTTCACATGTTTTATTAATGGCAGCCACTAGCACTGATTTTGCCCATAATTTTGACCATAAATAATTTGATTTGGTCCCAAACCACCAAACTAAGGCACCCATGCAACAGCCTCGAGGCACCGCAGGGTGCCTAGGCACACAGTTGGGAACCAAATGGTCTTGGGGATAAATTTTCTAAGAATTGTTTCTGTCCAATTTTGCAATTTTGAGAAAGTTTAGCCAGTTTTTAAAACACAGAGATTTAGATGTACAAAACGCAAATTGCAAAACACGGCTGGACAGTCTCACAGAAAACAGTACACCATTGAAACAACTCACAAAAGAATACAACATGGAAATTTCCATACAGAAGACTATAACACAGAAATTTACTAATAATCATGTCTCTAAACACGGAGCAAACCCCGATCAAAATAGACTTTTCAAATAGATGACCTCCTCAGCAGTGTGTTTGCAGAAGCCTGTACAGATCAGTGTGATATCTGCAGTGCATCTGTGTGTAAAACTAAAGAGAGAGTTAAAAATCAGAAAAAAATGTGTGGAGTCCTCCCCAACAAGCTTAACTATCCCCAGGCTCTTTGAGCCAGCCCAGGATCTAAAATTATGTGAAACAAAATGTGTAGGGGGTCCCCTGTATTTTAAGAACCAGCAACAGGCTCTTGGAGCCCACCATGGTTCTAAAAATATAAGGGACAAGTTGTGTAGGGATCCCCCAAGTATTTAAACCAGCATCAGGCTCTACTAGGTGAGGGAAAAGGGCCCTAATTTGCACACCTTAATTAGGTAGTGAGGTGCTACTCTGCTTGAGACTTAGTAAAGTATACAGAGGGAAAAGGTAGCAGGTGCACTATCTCACACTAGCTCAACCTGTAGTAACCAGAGGCACTTAGCATATTCCTGGCCAGGGCTATGAGCTTACCCACCGCATCAAGGTAGCCTCTCATTGGGTAAGTCCCTAACACTAACTATAGGGGTTCAGGTCCGGGGGGCAGGACACCCCAGAGCCACCCAGCCAGACAACCCCAGTGCATCGCAGGAGTGATAAAAAATAAGCTCATAGCTCTGGCCAGGAATATGCTAAGTGCCTCTGGTTACTACAGGTTGAGCTAGTGTGAGATAGTGCACCTGCTCTACTAGGTGAGGGGTAATGACACAGCCATCATACACAATTATTGGGGTCACCCCAGCCAAAGCCTTTAACTACCCAACTAGTCAGCCCAGGCCAGGCATTCCTGGGAAAGTGGGGACCACCATAAAGGAGGTCTCTATTCTCCAGTGTACTCAAGAACGAGGTAGTGGGCTCTGGGTGCAGACAACTAGCATTACCAGCCCTGAGCCCTCTGTATAGTGTTCCTCCGTATTTGATGAACCATTTGTTTTTAAAGGTGCAATCACTTACACGGCATGGTTTTGCCTTGTAAGTGATTGCTCCTTTAAAAATTAGTTTGCACGGACACCAAACTTGGGCAGCATTATATCCCGCCCATTATAGGAGCACTTTTTATTATAAAAGAAGTAGATGAACAGCAACAAGAAGAACCTACTTGCAGGAACCGCAAGTTTGGGAGCTCCAGCTGTCACCTCCAGTTGACAACTTCCTATATTCTTCTGGCATGCATTATACCTGCTGAAGTGCATACGTACCACTTTCCTTGGTCTCTACATTTATCTATAAGCTGGTATGGATGTATTTAGGCTTTTCTTTATACTAAGTAAAAAAGTGTATAATAAAAACAATAAAACATTAAATAATCAAAGGTCCATAATGCAAACTGTAAAAAAAGGGGACCTATAAGATCACAGATGATTTTGAAAATAGTGGAGAAAATTGTAAGAACTGTATCAAAAGGAAGGAAATGGGGAGGACATAATATTAAATAGTATAAATAAATATGAGAAATATAGTCATATTTTAAATATCTATAAAAATTAGAGATGTGCGGCGGGCACTTTTCGTGTTTTGTGTTTTAATTCTGGATCTGGATCCCCACTCATGTTTTGGATCTGGATTGGTTTTGCCAAAACCACCCTTTTGGGTTTTGGTTTTGGATCTGGATGATTTAAAAAAAAAACATATAAACAGCTAAAATCACAGAATTTGGGGGTAATTTTGATCCTACGGTATTATTAACCTCAATAATATTTATTTCCACTCATTTCCAGTCTATTCTGAAAACCTCACACCTCAAAATATTGTTTTTAGGCCAAAAGGTTGCACTGAGGTCGCTGGATGACTAAGCTAAGCAACACAAGTGGGCGGCACAAACACCTGGCCCATGTAGGAATGGCACTGCAGTGGCAGACAGGATGGCACTTTAAAAAAATAGGCCCCAAAGAGCACATAATGCAAAGAAGAAAAAGAGGTGCAATGAGGTAGCTGAATGACTAAGCTAAGCAACCCAAGTGTGCGGCACAAACACCTGGCCCATCTAGGAGTGGCACTGCAGTGTCAGATAGGATGGCAGTTTTAAAAACTAGGCCCCAAAGAACACAAATTGCAAAGAAGAAAAAGACGCAATGAGGTAGCTGGATGTCTAAGCTAGGCGACACAAGTGTGCGGCACAAACACCTGGCCCATCTAGGAGTGGTACTGCAGTGTCAGACAGGATGGCAGTTTTAAAAACTAGGCCCCAAAGAGCACAGATTGCAAAGAAAAAAAAGAGGTGCAATGAGGTAGCTGGATGACTAAGCTAAGTGACCGAAGTGTGCGGCACAAATACCTGGCCCATCTAGGAGTGACACTGCAGTGTCAGACAGGATGGCAGTTTTAAAAACTAGGCCCTAAAGAGCACATAATGCAAAGAAGAAAAAGAGGTGCAATGAGGTAGCTGGATGCTAAGTGACACAAGTGGGCGGCACAAACACCTGGCCCATCTAGGAGTGGCACTGCAGTGTCAGACAGGATGGCAGTTTTAAAAACTAGGCCCCAAAGAGCACATAATGCAAAAAAGAAAAAGAGGTGCAATGAGGTAGCTGGATGACTAAGCTAAGTGACCGAAGTGTGCGGCACAAATACCTGGCCCATCTAGGAGTGACACTGCAGTGTCAGACAGGATGGCAGTTTTAAAAACTAGGCCCTAAAGAGCACATAATGCAAAGAAAAAAAGAGGTGCAATGAGGTAGCTGGATGACTAAGCTAAATGACCGAAGTGTGCGGCACAAACACCTGGCCCATCTAGGAGTGGCACTGCAGTGTCAGACAGGATGGCAGTTTTAAAAACTAGGCCCAAAAAAGCACATATTACAAAGAAAAAAAAGAGTTGCAATGAGGTAGCTGGATGCTAAGTGACACTAGTGGGCGGCACAAACACCTGGCCCATCTAGGAGTGGCACTGCAGTGTCAGACAGGATGGCAGTTTTAAAAACTAGGCCCCAAAGAGCACATAATGCAAAAAAGAAAATGAGGTGCAATGAGGTAGCTGGATGACTAAGCTAAGTGACCCAAGTGTGCGGCACAAGCACCTGGCCCATCTAGGAGTGGCACTGCAGTGTCAGACAGGAACACAGCTTTAAAAACTAGGCCCCAAAGAGCACGTGTTGCAAAGAAAAAAAAGACATGCAATGAGGTAGCTGGCTGACTAAGCTAAGCGACCCAAGTGGGCGGCACAAACACCTGGCCCATCTAGGAGTGGCACTGCAGTGGCAGACAGGATGGCAGTTTTAAAAACTAGGCCCCAAAGAGCACATAATGAAAAGAAGTAAAAGAGGTGCAAGACGGAATTGTTCATGGGCCCTCCCACCTACCCTTATGTTGTATAAACAGGGCATGCACATTTTAACAAACCAATCATTTCAGTGACATGACTGTGGCTGAAATTATTGGTTTGTTTGGGCCCCTGCCAAAAAAGAGGCAAATAATCTCTTTTTGCACCATCTGGCTGTACAGTGGCAAGATGTCGTCCACATCCTTAGATTCGCCCCCCCCCCCGTTCAGTGTTTACATCCTCATCCTCACAGAGAAATAATCTTCAAACAAACAAAAGCACATCATTTAAGTGTCAGCGGACTGCTTACGCTATTACCCAAAGTTTCTGAACTTGACAATGACTTATGATGAATGTGCTGCAGGTGACGTATAATGGAGGATGTTCCTAGGTGGTTAACATCCTTACCCCTACTTATTATGGATTGACAAAGGCAACAGATGGCTTGACACCTGTTGTCCGGATTTGTGGAGAAATAATTCCACACCGAAGAGGTGGCTATTTTGGTAGTTTGCCCAGGCATCACAATGGTCTTCTTCGTCCCACGGACAACAGGTGTCTCACCCGGTGCCTGACAAACCACATCACCATCAGAATCCTCATCGTAATCTTCCTCCTCAGTGCCAGCAACACCCATATCCTCATCCTGGTGTACTTCAACAGTGACATCTTCAATTTGAATATCAGAAAATGGACTGTGGGTGCTCCTTCCAGCACTTGCAGAGGGCATGCAAATGGTGGAAGGAGCCACCTCTTCCCATCCAGTGTTGGGAAGGTCAGGCATCACAACCGCCGACACACTTGGAGTCTCCTTTGGAATTTGTGATACCATCTTAGAACGCACAGTTCTTTGTTGTGCTTTTACCACATTAACTCTTTTCATTTTTCTAGTGGGAGTATGAGGGCTTCCATCGTCATGTGAAGCTGAACCACTAGTCATGAACATAAGGGGTCATTCCGAGTTGCAAAATTTTGCAAGGCTACGATCATGTCCATAGACATGTGTGGGGACGCCCAGCACAGGGCTATCCTGTCCTGCATGTCAGTGCCGCCCTCCCCCCCCCACACACACACACACAGAAGTCCAAAAGCATTGCACAGCGGTGATGCTTTTGCACTTTAGGAGTAGCTCCCAGCCAGCGCAGCTTTAGCATGCTGGCTGGGAGCTACTCGTCGCTCCCCGGCCTGCAGCGGCTGCGTGTGATGTCACGCAGCCGCTGCTGCCCGTCCCCCGCACGGTCCGGCCACGCCTGCATTGGCCGGACTGCACTCACAAAACGGCTGACAAACGCCACCGTTTCTTCCCCCCCCCACCCAGCGACAGCCTCTGCCTGTCATTCAGGCAGAGGCGATCCTACCGCAGCGCCGGCCTTCAGCGCAGTTCTGCCCCAATTACACCGCTGCGATAAACTGCAGTGTGCGATCGGGTCAGAATGACCTCCATAGGCCAGGGCCTTAGCCGTTCCTTGCCACTCCGTGTCGTAAATGGCATATTGGCAAGTTTACGTTTCTCCTCAGATGATTTCAATTTCTTTTTTATGGGTCATTTTACTGAACTTTGGCTTTTTGGATTTTACATGCCCTCTACTATGAAATTGGGCATCGGCCTTGGCAGACGATGTTGATGGCATTTCATTGTCTATGTCATGACTAGTGGCAGCGGCTTCAGCAGGAAGTGGTTCTTGATCTTTCCCTATTTTATCCTCCAACTTTTTGTTCTCCATTATTTTTCTGGAGTTATATAAAAATATGCTGCTCCTCTACACCACACAGGGCAAACCCTGTAAAAATTATTTGGATAATAACCCTTTTATTTGGAGTTATTATAATAATATGCAGCACAGGAGAGCGTACCCCTAAACCACACACACACAGCAAAGCCTGTAAAAATTATTTGGATAATAATAACCCTTTTATTTGGAGTTATTATAATAATATGCAGTATAGGAGAGCATACCCCTACACCACACAGGGCAAATCCTGTAAAAATTATTTGAATTAAATATTAATAACCCCTTTATTTGAAGTAAATAATATACAGCACAGGACAGCTCCACTGGACTTATACAGCTGTACCGCTGGAGTTATACGGCAGTACCGCTGGACTTATACGGCAGTACTCCTGGACTTATACAGCAGTATCACTGGACTGGATTTATATGCCAGTACCACTGGATTTATACGGCAGTACCACTGGACTTATACGGCTGCACCACAGGACTTATACGGCAGTACCTCTGAACTTATACGGCTGCACCACAGGACTGGAGTTATACGGCAGTACCACTGGACTTATATGGCAGTACCACTGGACTTATATGGCAGTACCACTGGACATATACGGCAGTACTGCTGGACATATACGGCAGCACCATTGGACTGGTCTTATACGGCAGCACCACTGGACTGGACTTATACAGCAGCACAAGAAAAAGGAAGAAATCCAGCGCTGTTGTTTATCCTATAACCTTAATCAAAACAATAAAAAAAAATAAAAAAATATATATATATATAAATAAAGAAATTATTGCGCCACTTGTGTTTAATACCAACGATTAGAGACCAATGGTATATAATGTACCATACAAAAATTATTGACTCTCCCTAGAGACTGCAAAGGGCATCTGCTGACCCCCAAAACAGGGATGGTGGTTCCCTGTAGCACTGTAGCATGAAATTAATAACATACAAGGGGGGTGGGGGATAAAGCGACCAATGGTGTCTTAAAACGATGGAAATTCACAATATACATGAATAAATCTAAGAATAATAAATCTAATAAAATACAATTTATTGACATACTGTATAAAATTTGAACAACAAATCTCTTTAAAGTCTGAGTGATGAAACGCATTGGGCAACCTGGCAGTGACCTCATACCCAGTTAAGCAAAAAAAATTTTTTATATACTTTATATATTTTAACTGGTATTATATATTAGTGTGTATACTGTTCTAATCCCATTTTTTAAAGAGATTTGTTGTTCAAATTTTATGTGTCAATAAATTGTATATTATTAGATTTATTATTCTTAGATTTATTCATTTATATTGTGAATTTCCATCGTTTTAAGACACCATTGGTCACTTTATCCCACACCCCCTTGTGTTTTTATATATATATATATAAATTAGGATATTTTATATTAATAGTGAATAGATGGATAGGTAAAAGATTCACAAATTTTATTAAAACTATAAAATGGATGAGAAAGTGCTGCAATACACCGTCTCACTATTGTTGTCACCACTAAAGGTAATGTAGCATAGAAATAGGACAAGCGTTATTTATTTCCCAGAACCTCTCAATCAGTTAATTTATACAGCATGTTACCCAGTCAGGATAGTCTCTCTTGGCAGTCCCTTGGCAGAAATGCTATGATGCCGTGCAACAGGGTTTCTGCATCTGAATCCAATGGGTATCCATAAACTGAAATAGAGTGTGGTGGGATAGATCCTCAATTTAGTGATAAGTCCTTGTAAATCTAATAGGTGGTGACTGGAGACGGGATGAGATTTTGGTGTCACCCCTCAGTGGGTGACACCTGGGAGCAGGCTACACCCCCTTGTGATGCCACTGCTGCTGTATAAGTCTACCAATATTGTGCGTGCATTACATATGGGCAAATTCTAGCACATCCAATGTTTTGCACATAGAATTAATTTGGTGTTGCAGAATGTTTTTAAAAAAATGATAGAAACATGCAGGAGATGCAGTTGGTGGCCCGAAAAATTGTGGGCCACTTTCGACATTCAGCCACTGCAGTGCCACTCCTAGATGGGCCAGGTGTTTGTGCCGCACACTTGCGTCACTTAGCAAAGTCATCCAGCTACCTCAGTGAACGTCTTTTTCTTATTTGCTTGATGTGCTGTTTGTGGCCTAGTTTTTAAATCTACCATCCTGTATGCCACTGCAGTGCCACTCCTAGATGGGCCAGGTGTTTGTGCCTCACACTTGTGTCGCTTAGCTTAGTCACCCAGCGACCTCGGTGCACTTCTTTTTCTTCTTGCATTATGTGATGTTTGGGGCCTATTTTTTAAATCTACCATCCTGTCTGACACTAAAGTGCGACTCCTGGATGGGTCAGGTGTTTGTGCCACACACTTGTGTCACTTAGCAAAGTCATCCAGCTACCTCATTGCACCTCTTTTTCTTCTTTGCATGATGTGCTGTTTGGGGTCTATTTTTTAAATCTGCCATCCTGTCTGACACTGCAGTGCCACTCCTAGATTGGCCAGGTGTTTCTGCCGCACACTTGGGTCGCTTAGCTTAGTCAGCCAGCTACCTCATTGCATGTCTTTTTTTTCTTTGCAACACGTGCTCTTTGGGGCCTAGTTTTTAAAGCTGTGTTCCTGTCTGACACTGCAGTGCCACTCCTAGATGGGCCAGGTGCTTGTGCCGCACACTTGGGTCACTTAGCTTAGTCATCCAGCTACCTCATTGCACCTCATTTTCTTTTTTGCATTATGTGCTCTTTGGGGCCTAGTTTTTAAAACTGCCATCCTGTCTGACACTGCAGTGCCACTCCTAGATGGGCCAGGTGTTTGTGCCGCCCACTAGTGTCACTTAGCATCCAGCTACCTCATTGCAACTCTTTTTTTTCTTTGTAATATGTGCTTTTTTGGGCCTAGTTTTTAAAAGTGCCATCCTGTCTGCCACTGCAGTGCCACTCCTAGATGAGCCAGGTGTTTGTGCCGCACACTTGTGCCGCTTAGCAAAGTCATCCAGCTACCACGGTGCAAATTTTTGGCCTAAAAACAATATTGTGAGGTGTGAGGTGTCCAGAATAGACTGGAAAAGAGTGGAAATGAATGTTATTGAGGTTAATAATACCGTAGGATCAAAATTACCCCCAAATTCTGTGATTTTTGAAAAAAATCATCCAGATCCAAAAACAAAACAAAACCAAAAGGGTGGTTTTGGTAAATCCAATCCAGATCCAAAACATGAGCGAGGATCCAGATCCAAAACACAAAACATGAAAAGTGCCCATCGCACATCTCTAACAAACTGCAAAGAAAAAAATCCTACACAATGTGTAAATAGCAACAGTATATGTGGATGCCACCTACACAAATGCAAATGCCCCCATCATATGCCTATTCTCAGTGCCCAATCTGTACCTCCATCCTTGGGGCCCTGGGCCACTGATGACTAGCACTCTGTGCCCATGTAAAGCCACAATCAATAAGCCTTTCTATTGAACAGTGCCACAAAATCCTTCCAACAATAAAACAGTATTTTGTACCTGCAGGTTGGATGCAGTGTAAGATGGATGCAGTGTGGGTCGGATTCAGTGCAGGTTACAGTGCAGGTCAAAAACAGTGTGGGTCTGATATAGTGCAAGTTTGATATAGTGCAGGTCAGATACAGTGCAGGTTACAGTGCAGGTCAAAAACAGTGTGGGTCTAATACAGTGCAAGTTTAATATAGTGCATGTCAGATACAGTGCAGTTTACAGACAGTGCAGGCCGGATACAGTATGGGTCAGATACAGTGTGAGTTGGATACAGTGCAGGTCAGATACAGTGCTGGTTAACGTTCAGCTTGGATACAGTGTGGATCAGATACAGTGTGGGTTGGATACAGTGCATGTTACAGTACAGGTCAGATACAGTGTGGGTTGGATACAGTGCATGTTACAGTACAGGTCAGATACAGTGTGGGTTGGATACAGTGTGAGTCGGATACAGTGCAGGAGGTTGGATACAGTGTAGGTCAGGTACCCATGCAGGTTACAGACAGTGCAGGTCAGATACATTGCGGGTCAGATACAGTTTGAGTTGGATACTGTGTTGGTTTGATAAAGTGTAGGAGGTTGGATACAGTGCAGGTTACAGTGCAGATCTGATACAATGTGGGTTGGATACATACACTAATAGTGCACTTACTGTGACAGTAGGTGGGAGGAGGGCACCCCATTGTAAATGGCCCCGGTGGTGTCTCTGAGGAGCATTATGCCGGCGGTGTTGACAGTGCGGGCGTGCTGGTGGTGTCCTCTGTGTGGGTGTTCCAGCAGTGTCAACAGTGCAGGGGTGCCAGCGGTGTCAGCAGTGCAGGGCTGTCATGATGTTGGCAGTGTGGGGAGGGGGGCAGCAAGTATCTTTAACGCTATGCCCATTGACCTCTATAGGCAAGCACTAATTGGCTGAGAGCTGTGACAGACGGCTCTCTCAGCCAATCAGCAGTCAGCCCATTGAATTCATTGTGGCTGGCGCCCTAGGCAAAACAAACTGGATCCAACAGCAGGATATAAAGGTTTTGAATTGATTTGGGATCCAAGGCAGGCTGGGAGACCTGAGCCAGAACTCGGATTGCCTCAGATCCCAGAAGTTTCGGGGGAGTCGGTTCTCTGAGAACTGAGTCAGCTCACCTCTATCTTATTTATTTCCCCCCTTTTTCCTCTATGCTTACATTTACGTGAGTCATGGTTTAGATTCCGAAGCTTGTTTTTCTGTTCCTCCCTAATAAATTGTCCTGTTCAAAGACTTGAAACCTATTTTTCAGTGGTACAGGAACATGTAAGGAGTTTTCAAAATCTATCCCTTCTCTATTGTATCTTTTTGGTGTTTTATCGCCTTCAAAACCAGATTGTGTTCTGTTTGTATTCCTTAACTTGGAAAAAAAAAGCATTTTGTTTCCCTCAGCACCCTGTATGTTAACAGTAACCAGATGTAAATTCCTTAACTTATCATATCCATATCTTCTTTTTTTATTATATGGGATTCTGAAATGTGGATGCCTGGTGTTAACTCTAACTAGACTTCTACTTTGGTCAATCAAAATAGTTTGTCATCCATGGTTTATAATATGTCTGTTGGTACTTGCACATGTTTTTATCATTGCCAATGGAATGTACTGTATGTTATTAATTTTGGGGGATATTCTTACATATGGACAAGGGGATTCATCTCCTCCATTGAAAAGTGGTTCATTTTCTTGAACACTACTAAAAGTACTATTGTGGGCTCTCTCTATATTCATATTTTTGGATTCCAATTTTTCTCTAATAAATGTCCTTTTTTTCTGTTTGATGATCTCTTTCTCAGTTCTGAGAGTTTTTCACTCAAGAACTAGCCACCATAGACACACACCTTGAAAAGACTGTTACCAGTTGAAACGTGTTTTTGAAAGTGTGTGGGAGCAGAACTGTAACACGGTGGACCTGAGCAGGGAACCCTACTGACTTTCTACATAGTGTCTAGGACTTTTATTACATCATGGACTTTGGTTCTGCATGTTACTATATACAGCAAGTAAAGCTAGCCATCTGGTTTTTATTCATATCTATTTCAATAAAATTGTTGGATTTACTACACTATGAAATTAATTTGCTTTGTTTAAGGCTGGCAAAGGTGGAATGGAACCAACAACCCCTGAAAGGCCTCTTATATGTTACGATACAAGCATTAAATAAAAAAGCAATATCTGTCCAGCAAGAGAAGTGCTCTGACCACATTTTATTTAATACTGTAGATAAATAATATTCTGACTATAACATGCTGGACATGTTTAAAGATATTTTTCATAACAGTACTGTATTTTCTCCTAAAACTACCTTCAGGATTGTACTTTACAAATACATACTCACATTTTTAATAATCCCATTTGGCCCAACACAATCTGAAAAAAAGATAAATTAAAATGCATATTCAAAAACAAATTGTAACAAAGGTTATTTTTGTAGAGACTTTTCAAAGGTAATTATGAAGTAAGTTTCTTAGGGATATGATGCGAGAAAATCACATCAAAATGACAATATTAAATTAACTTCTGAATGATACTGTACATTAACTATATATGATTGATATTTTACAGTTACAAGCAGAATTAACTTAATTTTTTAGACTGCAGATCGGCATACCATCTGGAGAATAGATTTTGGCATTAAATAAATAATTTACAGCACATAATTATTCCCTGAGATCATGTTTTACCTGTTCAGTTTTAAAACCCATTTCTGCCCAGATGGATAGTTTTGCTACACAGCACTTTAATGTTTTTTTCATTATAGTGAAAAAAAAATTCCGCCAGATTTTTCTTAATTGGATCAAAACTTGCCATCACTCAAAAAATCATGAAAAATGGGTAGAAAACTCCAATCTACTGTACATGAAAAATCAAGAGATCATATAAACATAGAATATTTATGGAATTTACTGTATGTTATTATGAATTTGATGGCAGAAAAGAACCACTTGGTCCATCTAGTCTGCCCTAAACACATGTACATGTACACACACACTAGGATTATTTTTTTGGTTGGGAGCTAATTAACCTACCAGTATATGTTTTGGAATGTGGGAGGAAACCAGAGTACCCAGAGAATACTGACGCAAACACTGGAAAATATACAAACTGCATAAAGAGTAATGATGAAAATCAAACCTACGAACTCAGTGCTATGCAGCAGTAATCCTTAACATTACACCATCCATACTGCCAAATTCATTGAGCCCTCCTATATCAAGCCCCGATTATATTAATAGACATGTCCTTGGATGTAAAGTATGTACAGTACTAACAAGGCTGCTTAGAAAACCGGCAATATCTCACCAATACATTAGTGATTTGAAGGTCCATACAAAGTTGAATTTAGGATCACTGAGATAATATGTTTAGAAGTAAAATTATTCAAATCTCATCAGAAAACAGTGAGATTACAGCCACCAAAAAAGTGAATGAGATGGCAATGTTGCACCCAAATACAATTTATCCATGCCGAACAGAAAACATGATGTGTGGTCATTCTAACTGGCTGGACAGAGCCATCTATTCAGGATCTCTTAAATGGTAACTTGGTCCAACACCAGAGGCAGGGGTCTGATGCACACTGTATAGCCAGTGAGCTTACCACCCAACGAGTAACCTGCTTCCAATACGCACTGGTTCCTGGTGTACAGCAGGCAACAATTTCCAGCAGCTTTAGGAGATATCCGTGTCAAGTGCAGACCCAAAAACTGTGTGTAAACAGCAGCCCTTGCTTGGTCTGTGCGGTTTATAGCCCAAATAGGTGCCATGTGCTAGAAGCAATGGCAGGCTTGCAGTAGGGCTTTCAATAAAATTCCTAAAGCATTTCATGCCATCATTTGGATTTCCTCAGAGTGGTATGTCATCAGTCTTCTACTGAAGCCCTACTTATACTTAATACAATTAATAAATTACTTGAAGATAGTGTAGTGTCTAATTCCTGCCAACGAAGATAGTTGTTATTCACCTATTTTAATCTTGGTCTACATTCGACCAGATGGTAAAGATATTGTTGCAGCCTGTTCCTTTTGCCTTTATTACAAACACCTTTCAATATCTGTACAGTTTCAGATAAGAGGTCATAAAGATGTCACAGTATTTATAACTTCATTATAGCGGTACCTTCTAGCAAGGGATTCAAACTCATCATTTTTAAAGAAGCAAACTTCACTGACGTCAATGGAATAATTCCTGTCTTCACATAAGTATTGTTCATTAAGGATATTTTTTGGTTGTATGGCTATCCTCAAGAGATTGTCATGGATTGGGGTGTACAATTCATATACAAGTTCTGAAAATCTCGATTCAAAAGCTTATATCAAACAAAAATTCAATCGGCAATTCAAAGGGGTAAGTTATGACCTTAAGTCCTTTCTAGGAATGTACAATAGGCTAATGAGGACATCTGGATAGATCTGCATCTATATTTAGGGTTGAGTTTCCCAATGATAATCACACCCATGTCATTCTATTTGTCTGCATAACCAATCGTTCCTGCTATAGGGAAGTTTTCTGGAATTTCATACACGGATAAAGTATTGTAAGGCTACTCTCCATTACAGGTCTTCAGTGGACAATAGGAGAAGTGCCATTCCTAAGGTAATTTTGAGACACAAAGTATGGCTATGCACTCAGAATCTTTGTGTGTGTGTGTGGGGGGGGGGAGTTGGGGGGGGGGGGGGGTTGTGGCTGGTGAAACCCAGCAGTTCACTATACTCTGAACCTCTGTTCCTATTATCATATCAGTGACAAAGGCTTGCTTGAGTCTTACTGCCAAGAGTTTTGGCAGTTCTGTTCTTAATTATGAATTTTGTTTCGGATGAGTGAAGTCACACCATGTAAAAACTTCCATGTACTATAGAATGGAATAGATTCATAAACAGGGACAGAACTGCTAAACTATCTATCTTGGCAGCAAAAGTCATAAAAAACACCTCATAAAAACAAGAAATATTTCAGCATCCTATTCCATTTATAATTCTTTATTACCAATTATAATTGCTTTGTTGTTTTCATCAAATTTTGTTATAACATTTTTGAGAAAGGTTTAATTATTTAACTAAGACCAAATAAACATATAAAATGCATGGCAGCAAATGTCTATTCAACATGTATACCAACATAATGAAATGTTTCTGATTTGACTGGACATACTTACGTGTACACTCGTAGTGAAAACAGCATCCATTTGAATCATAAATTTTTATGGGTGCTATACCACTGTCACAGGTGACATTTTTAGACTCTTCACATTTTACTTTTATCACTTCCATTGTCCCATTCCCATGACAAGTGACATTAACACAGTTGGTGTATAGAGTAGAATTTGTCTGAATATAAAGGAAGAATTTCAAAGTTATTGTTGTTATTATCATTTCTTGCATTTTATAGAAATCTATATTTTTCCATTTACATCGTAGCAACAAAGAAATCTAACTGAGCATTATATATTTGCTCTAAACAGCTCTCATTCATCAAAGCCTCAATACGTTATCAGCAGCAGACACATTCATAAACCATTTATACTGCGCGTTGTTAACTAATTTACAAGAATTAATTTACAGATCTTTATTTTCTTAATATTTTTGTGACAAAATCAAATACGGTATGCTTTGACTGTTTTTATTTCTTAATATTAATACCTTTTATTTTGCTTGCTGAATGCTGACTGGTCATACAGTAAATGTTTACAGGACTATAAGTTATCTGCCTTGCATCAGTGCACACCATAGAAAAGAAAAAATGGTGTACTGAGGCCTAAAACTTCATAGGTCTATAATATACACAATGTAGACATCAGTGATTGGACACTGCCAGCAAATAGATCATCAAGATTTTATTGACATCAGTACTTTGTAGGTCCACCACATGCAGTAATTACTGCAGACACCCTTCTTGCCAAACTGTCCACAAGTTCCTGGACAACAGCAGGTTAATACAGTGACCAACTGCGACACTGAAGAAGGTTGAGTTAGTCTAGAATGCACCCATTGCTCCAATTCATCCAAGAGGTTCTCATTGGAGTTAAGATATGTACTCAGAGCTGGCCAACCTATCCACAGTACCAACTTTTCTGTGTACCAGTTCAGCGTAACCCTGGAAACATGACACTGCACAGCCTATGATGAGCCCCTTTTCAAACTTGGTCAGCTCCTTCTGGCAAGCCATTTAGTTCGCAAATGATCTAATCAGTGCCCATCTACCCATTTTATACCTTCACTAACACGTGTCTACTGCAGGAGCACACCATTTCACTTGCAAGGGGGAGATTGTGTAGTCACCTTTACCTACATACTTTAGTGTAATATGGCTGATTTTGAGTCGGATGCATCTGCTAACACTTTTAAGTTTGTCAGCAGGCGTCTGCTTCCTATACTATGGTGATGTGACAATCCCATTGTGTAGTAAATATCTGGGTGACTGCATGTGGAAGCCTATCTCACCCAGTGTGCTTACATCAGCTGCCACAAACATCTTCTATAGTATCTGGACTTCTGTCAACGCTTATGCTGGGTGCAAAAGATCCAGCTTAGACAGACATTCTATCTCCATCTGGACTCTGCGATTGAGAATTGAAGTCACCTGACGCTCCCAAGACACTCCAAGAAGAAAGAAGAGTTTTATGCATTTGCGTGGTCACTGCTAATTTCTACCTGGAAATAGCCATTTGGTGTATAATGTGGTCCGTCAATGGATGGCTAAAACCATACGCACTATCAATCTCCATCTGTGTGTGTTCAGTATGCCTGATCCAACACAGTATACTGAAGGTTACGAGAATCGTGCATATTATTAGTCAGAGTCAGCCTCAATGTATCTTCGAACTAGAGATGAGTTGAGCCTTGTATTTTGGTTTTGCTTCTAATTTCATTGTCATGGTTTGGTTTCAGTTTTGGTTTTGCAAAACCACCCTCAAGTGTTTTGGTTCTAATCAAGATTTAAAACCTGAATCTTGGGTTTTGGATTTATTGATAATGGATAAAAACAGCTAAGATCATGTAATTTTTGCAATCCCAAACCCAAAATGTTATTTTAAATGCAAATTTTGAACTGTGGGAAGATCAGAACCGGGACTCGGTTTGGATCGGATCTGCAAAATTCAAGTTGGTTCAGTTTTCTAAAGAAACAAATCACATATCTCTAATTAAAAACTATTAGCAATAGCAAATAATTTAACAGCTACCTCTGTTGTGCATTGCTTTGCACATTTGATCTTCTTTTGTAGAAGATTTCAAGGTATTTCCAGCACAAAAGAGGATGGTCCAAGGGGACATCTTCTAAGGTGAAAATGTCTTCCAACCTAGATTTGCCTGGGAATTACTTCTGTGATCCATGGACTAGCTTTCTATTAACAAAATGTTATCTTTAAATACTTTATTCTTATCTACTTACATATGTGTAAATGATAAATTAAAATAGGAAACTAGTGACATGTAGAAAAGATATTATAGTTGGTAGTACACAGTCACTATTTTATATTTTTTTATTAGATTATAATACACAATCAGTGTCTAATATTTATGTTTATTTGTAGTAAATAATTATAGTTAACTTATTAGTTGGTATTATGCAATCAGTGATTAATAAAATGTATATTACTTTTGTGTTCACATTTAAATCAATGATAATAATTAGTTGATAGCACACAAATCAGTAAAACGTAGTTTAGCAATATTAAAGAATTATTAAAAATCTTATTTTAAGTTGGTCATATACAATAGATGATTGATCTGATAGAAATTACTAATGCTAGTATACAAGTACTGTAGTTATATTTTGTTTACTACTAAGAAGGCTATTATTAATCAATAATTGTGCATTACCCTCTAATAATATACTCATTTGTAATTGTTGTGAGATATGGATTCTCTGATCACTCTTGTAAACAGTTTAGTAAAATAGCAAATGCCTTTTATTGTAAATATACACACATAGTACACTATAACATTAATAATTACAAGCCAGAATGATATCTTACTTACTAAGGCCCTCATTCCGAGTTGTTCGCTCGTTATTTTCCTTTGCATCGGTGAGATTTTCCGCTAACTGCGCATGCGCAATGTTCGCACTGCGGCTGCGTCAAGTAAATTTGCTAAGAAGTTTGGTATTTTACTCACGGCATTACGAGGTTTTTTCTTCGTTCTGGCGATCGGAGTGTGATTGACAGGAAGTGGGTGTTTCTGGGTGGAAACTGGCCGATTTATGGGTGTGTGTGAAAAAACGCTGCCGTTTCTGGGAAAAACGCGGGAGTGGCTGGAGAAACGGGGGAGTGTCTGGGCGAACGCTGGGTGTGTTTGTGACGTCAAACCAGGAACGAAACTGGCTGAACTGATCGCAGTGGCAGAGTAAGTCTCGAGCTACTCAGAAACTGCTAAGAAGTGTCTATTCGCAATTTTGCGAATCTTTCGTTCGCAATTCTGCTAAGCTAAGATACACTCCCAGAGCGCGGCGGCTTAGCGTGTGCACTGCTGAGAAAAGCGGCTAGCGAGCGAACAACTCAGAATGAGGGCCTAAGTCCCCACAGTAGTACGAAACTGCAATGCCTATTCATCACCTCCACTTCAGAAGTACATTTGCTCTCTGAACCTTCAGTGCAGATCTCCCTCCACCAGACAAACACACTCCTTTTTTTTAAAAAGTCCCACAAATTCCTCCAGGAGGGTGTAGCGAGGGTGGCTCTGGTGGAGTGCGAGCTCCGGGCGCCAAAAAAGTTATAAGGCGCGTCACCACCCTCCCTCCTCACGCTGCACTGTGGAGTGCTGTATAGGCAGCTGCAGAGCAGGAGCAGAGAGGGCACACACTGACTCGGACTCAAAAAATACAGGAGGTAGGGAACAGGGCATGCCAGAGACAACACAGCAGAAGGCACTGAGAGCCAGCATATGCCGGAGCTCTGCCCATCTTCTTTATATGTCTCACTGTCTGCTTGTAGCTGTGCCGCAGGGCTACTTCTGTCCTGCAGCACCATTCTCTGCCTCTGTTGCTGTAGCACCATTCTTGACCTCTCTGTCCCAGCTTCTGCATCATCTCTCTCTTTTCTGGAAGCTGCAGCACATGTCTCTATTTCAGATGCTGCAGTACCTCTTTCTGCCCAGGCTTCTGCAGCACCACTCTCTGCCCCAGCTGCTGCAGCACCACTTTCTATCCCATGTATAAGCAGATATACTGTAGTGTAATGTGTATAGGGGGATCTAATGTGTGGTGTATTGTGAATAAGGGGCTCTACTATGTAGCATAACATATATACTGTAAGGGATACTACTGTGTGATGTAATGTGAATAATGGACACTACTGTGCTGTGTAATGTGAATTGGCACTATTCTGTGGCCACCCAATCTCCATGAAGTCACACATTATTTTTTATGCACCCACAAAGCCTAGAACTGGCCCTATCACCAATTTAGGATTTTTGCATATATGTTTTCTTTTCAAATGTAACATGTCACCACATGTTGGCTAGACTCTTAATTAAGTACAGAGAAGGGAGGCACTTAAACATACCCTTGCTGTGGGCACCATGGTGCCTAGCTACACCTCGGCTTCCAGGGCTGTCCAAGGTGTAGTATTCTCTGCAGAGTAAGGGGTTGGAAATGGCAGGGAGAAAGGCAAGGTTCATTGCAGTTTAAAACCTGCTGATGCCCTGCCACCTGTCTACACATGTCTAGGAGAGAACAATAGATGCTAATTCAGTAAGCCTTTCTCCAAATATCAGATAGTGTCCATACACCACCAGAATTAACTCCTTTGTAGCAGGCAAGGGATTTCAGATGCTATTTATCTGTGAAATCCTCTGGCATATAATTATTCATATTAACAATTACACACATTAAACACAGTATAACCAAATAGGGAGATTTATGGCAGACTTACCATTGTTAAATCTCTTTCTACAAGGTACACTGTGTTCCACAGGGAATACATTGTATTGTAGAGATGGATCTTGATCCAGGCACCAACAGATTAAAGATTTAGCTGTCCCAAGATGCATTGTGGCCTCCTCTATAACCCCGCCTCCAGGCACCGTAAGCTCAGTTTTTTTAACCAGTCCAAGGCAGTAGCAGGTAAAAGAGAAGGCAGATGTTAGTCACATAGAACCACATTCTCATGACAGGAGAAGGGACCAGCAACTAACAAACCCAAAGAAACTAAGTGCGTCAGGGCGGGCGCCCTGTGGAACCCAGTGTACCTCACAGAAAGAGATTTAACAATGGTAAGTCTACCATAAATCTCCTTTTCTGCACCAGGGTACACTGTGTTCCACAGGGAATACATTGGGGATGTCCCAAAGCAGTTCCTCAAGGGAGGGGAAGCACCTTAGCGGGTATGAGAACCCGGCGTCCAAAGGAAACATCCTGGGAGGCGGAAGTATCAAAGGAATAGAACCTAATGAACGTGTTCACTGAGGACCACATAGCAGTCTTGCACAAATGTTCTGTGGTCGCACCATGGCGGGCCACCCAAGAGGATCCAACGTACCGAGTAGAATGGGCTTTAATAGCAGCAGGAGCTGGAGGTCAAGCCTGTGCATAAGCTGGTGCAATCACCATTCTAATCCATCTGATTGCTTAGTCGCAGGCCAGGTACGTTTGTGAAACCCAAAAAGTACAAAAAGGGAATCTGACCTCCTGATTGAGGCAGCCCTCTCCACGTATATACGGAGAGCCTGTACCACATCCAAAGACCGCCCTTTGTAGGACAAACCAGAAGAGATGAAGGCCGGAACCACAATCTCTTGGTTAAGGTGAAAAGATAACACCACCTTAGGCAAATAACCAGGGCGAATTCTAAGAACTGCCCGGTCACGGTGAAATATCAGAAAGGGTGGATGACAGGACAAAGCGCCTAAGTCTAACACCTTCCTAGCAGATGCAATAGCCAGTAGGAACAGGACCTCGACCTTGAGCCATTTAAGGTCCACTGACTCAAGAGGTTCAAATGGAGATTCTTGCAGGGCATTCAGAACAACAGAAAAATCCCATGGAGCCACAGGAGGGACATAGGGAGGCTGAATCCGTAAAACACCCTGAGTGAAAGTATGAACGTCAGGAATAGACACAATATTTCTCTAAAACCATACCAACAAGGCAGGGATATAAACCTTGAGGGAGGCCAGACGAAGGCCTAAGTCCAGTACTTGTTGCAGAAAAGCCAGAAGTCTGGAAGTACTGAATTTGTAAGCCTTAGCAGCACACCAGGTGAAGTAACAATTCCAAACCCTATAATAAATCCGCGCAGATGCCGGTTTGCGGGCCTTCAGCATAGTTTGGATGACCGCCTCGGAGAATCCTTTGGCCCTCAGGAGTAAAGCTTCAAGAGTCACGCCGTCAAAGCCAGTCTGGCCAGGTCTGAATAGACACAAGGGCCCTGAACAGGAAGGTCTGGGCATTGAGGAAGTAGAAGAGGATGCTCTATCGATAGACCCTGCAGGTCTGAGAACCAATGCCGTCTGGAAGTAGTATTCCTCCTACTTGTTTGAACTTCCGTAGTACCCTGGGCAGGAGTGACACTGGAGGGAACACGTAGGGCAGAGAAAAGTTCCATGGAATTGCCAGTGCGTCCATGAACACTGCTTGAGGATCCCTGGTTCTTGATCCAAAGACCAGAACTTTGTGATTGTGTCGAGACGCCATCAGGTCTACATCTGGTAGGCCCCACTTGTTCACTAGGAGTTGAAAGATCTCCTGATGAAGACACCACTCTCCGGCGTGCACGTCATGACGACTGAGGAAATCACCTTCCCAGTTGAGGACTCCCAGAATGAACACTGCCGATATTGCCGCCCAGTTCTACCCAACAAAGGATTTTTTACACTTCCATCATTGCCATTCTGCTTCGAGTGCCACCTTGATGGTTTATGTACGCCACCATGGTGGCGCTGACTGACCGTACTTGAACATGCCTGTTCTGTATCACAGGCAGGGTGAGAGACAAAGCATTGAACACTGCCCGCAAATCCAGAATGGGAGGAGTGATTCCTCCATGGTCCACACACCCTGCAAAGAATGTTGCTCCAACACCATGCCCCAACACCTCAGACTGGTGTCCATAGTCAGTAGGACCCAGTTGGGGATCCAGAAGGGACGGCCCCTGCTCAACTGCTGGTCCTGTAGCCACCAGGTCAGCGACAGACGAACCTCCGGAGTCAAGGAGATCATGTGAGACCTGATCCGATGAGGCAGGCCATCCCACTTGGAAAGGATTAAACTCTGTAGAGGGTGGGAATGCAATTGAGCATACTCTACCATGTCGAAAGCTGACCCCATGAGGCCTAGTATTTGCATTGCCGAGTGTATCAACACTCTTGGGTGAGAAAGTAAGTATCTGATTCTGTCCTGAAGTTTCAGGACCTTCTTTGGAGACAGAAACAGCCATTCACTGTGTGTGTCCGGTAGTGCCCCCAGGTGCACCATGCTCCGAGCAGGGACCAGCGAGGACTTCTTCCAGGTGATGAGCCACCCGTGGGCTTGTAGGAAGTTTACCGTCAGTTGTTGATGACTGAGGAGGACATCGTAGGAGTTTGCAAGAAACAGCAAATCATTTAGATACGGCAGGATCCTGACTTCCTGGCAACGGAGATGAGACATCATCCCGGCCATCACCTTGGTGAAGATCCGAGGGACCATGGCCAGTCCAAATGTCAGAGCCTGGAATTGATAGTGAAGTTTGCCAATAGCAAACCGCAGATATTGCTGATGCGATATGGCATTAGGTATATGCAGGTAAGCAACTTGTATATCCAGGGATATCATATAGTCTCCGGGTACCATGGGCAGTACAATTGAGTGCAGTGTTTCCATACGGAACTTGGACACTCTCACAAACTTGTTCAGTGATTTGAGGTTGAGAATAGGCCAGAAAGACCCATCAGGTTTTGGGACTAGAAACAGGGTCGAGTAGTATCCTCTGCCACTCTAGGACAGAGGTACCGGCACTACCACTCCTGCATCCAGGAGGGAACACACAAATATATGTAGAGCTTGCACCTTTAACGGATCCAAAGGGATAACTGTTGTGCAGAACAGGCGAGGGGGACGTTTCTTGAAAGACACTGCATACCCATGAGAGATGACTTCTCACACCCATGCATCTGAAGTGGTCATTTACCAGACCTGGATGAATCATAGAAGTCAGCCCCCCACCCTGGGATCCCCCAGGTGGAGGCCTGTCCCATCATGCAGCAGGCTTGTCATGAGAAGCAGGCTGACGAGCAGCCCAGGATAGTTAGGCCTTGGGCTTATTGATTGTTGGGAGCACGAGACAATCTCGGGTATGCCTGACGTTCACTTTCCCTTAAGGCTGAAAGCAGGGAAAAGTGGTAACTTATGCCTTCTGTGCAGAAGGAGTAGCATTTGGGAGATAGGCAGTCATAGTAGCCGCCGATTCAGACCCAATTTTTTAATTAGGTTTTCCTATATAAGATGTCCCCAGTAAAGTGGAATACCTCCAAGGACTTTTGGAGTCCAGATCCACCTTCCATGACCTCAACCACAGAATACGGCAAGCCAGAACAGACGTATTCGATGCTTTGGCAGCCAACACACCCGCCTCATGGGACGCCTCCTGGTGTAGAAAAAGGTGGCAATGGTATTGTGAGACAGGGAATGTCTGGCATTGTCAGATATATCCTCAGGCAGCCCTTCCTCTAATGCCTGATCCAGTCATCAATCTATTTTGCAGCCCCAAGAGGACACAATCGTGGTCTATGTACAACACCCGTAAGGGAGTAATAGACTTCAGGCATCCCTCCACACGCTTATCTGTCAGTTCCTACAGTGAGGGGACAGTGCTGAGAGGCATAGTGGATGACACCCAATGGGTGACACATGTCTTCCCTGGATTAGACCAGGGATCTTGTCTGATATATACTTAAGGGTCAGATTGTGGTAACAGAGTTTTATTTACTCTCTGATGTGTGAACAGATCAGTTTGTTTAACCACAGTAGGGGAATCCTCTTATCATCAGTGATTTGTAGGATTTATTTCTCAGTAACCACAAGGGCAGTGGTATCATTTAGCAATGAAAAGTCCTTGTCAGAAACACCTAATATAGGGACTGACAGGACAGCATGATCCCCCTCTCTTCAGATAAAATATCAGAGAGATTATTGGATAGGGAGGAGGGAGTAGCCCGCTCAGATGACCCAGAGATACGAGAGTGACCTGGAATAGGGTTTTGACTGACCAAGGAATGAGTCATACGCTACAATCCATGAGGCAAAATTTTCCCGCCCAAAGCGGAGTAACCATGGGGACATCAGTGACTGTAATGTTACAGGTGGTCCCATAGGGTGCATAAAGCGTTCAACTAGAGTACCCAGTAGGTTTGAAAACGCAGCCCAGATTGATAACAGGAGCTGTGGACTGACTGGGAGATGTATGAGACATAGTACACAGACCATCACACAAAACTTCCCCCTCAAGTAAATCTGTTGCGCAATCTCTGCAGGATGCAGGAGCGTCTCCAGATTTACTGCTCTACATGTTAAACATTATACACAAATGCAACAGAGAGCCGTTTAGAACGATAGCACTGACAGCCCAGTTTTGAAGAAATTTTCTGTCAGAAAAAGCTTTTTCAGGGCTGCCCAGTACAGCCCACCTGTTAAGTGACTGCTTCTGTAGACACCAACTGAAAACTGAGCTCACAGTGCCTGGAGGCGGGGTTATAGAGGAGGCCACAATGCATCTTGGGACAGCTAAAGCTTTAAACTGTTGGTGACAGGATCAAGTTCCATTTCTACACTCCAATGTATTCCCTGTGGAACACAGTGTACCCCGCTGCAATAAAACTACATATTCCCAATATAGTAAATATAATATAACTATACAATATAATAGCAACATAATCCAATCCAATATTGCCCAGCATATAACTAATAACATATCGGCAATTAGTGGAGTCCATGGGTAGGACCTAGTCTAGGAAAGTAACTGTGTCTTTTAACACCTTGCAACATAGGGTGCAGGCTGTGTCATCATATAACCAGCCTTACTTTCTAGCCCTGTGTCCTAGGTTTCTTAAGCTTGCTGAGAGCAGTGGTGGCCTCCTACATCAAACAGTCTGGGCCCTGTCATAAAAGTGACTGGCTGGATTCTCTTGTGGGTCTGGTGGTTTTGTGGATGGCATTTTATTGTTTGTAGGGATCCCCCTAGCATTCCATGTTCAAAGCCTGTGGCATTTGTCATGAGAATTGTGTCTGGATTTCTTTCCCAGGTCTGGCGAGAGTGTGCTCCATAGTACATAAATCAATAGAGTCTTACCAAATCAATAGAGTCTTACCAGGGTCTGGTGGGAATGTGATCAGCAGTCCATAGTTCTTGTATTTCCCATCAGTGCCCCAACCAAATACATTAACCCCAGTCTCCTCTGGAGATGACTGCTTGGTTGGGCAACAGCCAGTGCAACAGTGTCATTCAATAGGTCCAATAACTCCAACTGGGGACTAATAATTTCCTTACACCCAACTGGGTAAACTCATATTTCAGATAGTCACAGTTTTCCTCCATAAACAAAATCTGATCTCTGGGGCCCCCACTCTCTCTCCCCAACACTGTATTCCCTGGTAACCCCACTTACATGACCTCTTGGCATCTGGACAGTGGCTTGCCTCCCCCACTCACCAAATGGGCCACTGTAAAGTGGCATCCAAACTTGGGTACTACTAAATTCTCAGGAACAAAGGCAAATCTTCCATGATTGAAGCCTCCCTGTAGACACCAGGAAATTCAAGCTTTTCAATACCTATGGGAAACCTATCCTGTGTGGCTGCTTCACTCATGGCATATAGAAGCTGTAGCAGGTGGTGCTTCCTGGCATCCACCTGAATGTCAGAGTCTCCATTATCTTTCTTAGCCTCAGTCAACTCATCCAAATCCAAAGGATTGTGTATCGACACTGCTGCTTCTCCCACTGGGATTAGAAGAGGATTCAGGCAGTGCTTTTGGGAGTCCACCTGATCGATGACAACCTCCCCCAGCACAGCACAATGGGAAGCTGGTTCAAGTGTCACTGGCAGACTAGGCCTCACCTGCAGGTGTAAGTCCTCAACCCTTATAGACTCCTTGGTACCCTTGACACCAAGCTATTCTTGGTGCTGGCATTCATTCACCATTTCCTCATCTTCCACCTCTGAAAAGGGAAAGCTTGGTCTATAGTTGCATCAAACAGATCCTGACTCTGGGTCTTGCCCTCTGTGTGTTGGATATTAAGCTCTGCCACCATAGATACCTTAGCTTACTGGTTAGTCATTTGCAAAGGAATGCTGCAACTCAGCAGTTCCCCAGATATTCCTTGTATAGGTTAGCGCAAGATAGCATTCACTGTGTCACTGGCATCTTCCCTGGGGTACATCCTGATGGAACAGGGGACTCTGTAGAATGGTGGCTGCTGGTGCAAGAGTTCACACTGTAAGACTGTTGTCTGGTAATCCCAGCACCTCCTTTATTACATCTTGTCATTAGATGTAGTGCCATCTCCCAGTGCTTCTGGACAAGACTTTAATACCTTTGGGATCCTTTAAAACTTTTCTCCAACCTTCCCCTCTCCAAGGGCTTTCAGACAGGGTTGTGCTAACCTTGGGAACCCACCTCTAATCCTCCGCTCTCACTGTGTTTATTGGCATCAAATGTCTCGGCTACAGGTCTCAACCATTACATAAATTGTTCTTCCTCGTTCAAATCCTCTGGGTCCTCCTCCCCATCATAAGAGTGTTCTCGATCCCATAGAAGGAATTTTGCAATTAGAGATCCCTTTTCATCCACTGTCTTAATCTTAATGCCTCTCACTTGACAGAGTATATGCAGGGCTCACTTCCTCAGGTTTTTGTAGGCTTCTCTTCCTGCCTCCATACTGCTGATATTCCAAACTTACTGTGACATTTCTCACAACAACTTTTCAGTAAGATACCTGGCTACTGTGTGCCAAACTGTTTACAAGGCTCTTAGTTGTCCTCCACTGACACCTTTCACAACCTTACCCATGGTAAACTGGAACTGAGTGATCCCACTCCTTGTAAGGAATGGATACGGATTCTCTGATCACACAGGTAAACAGTTTAGTAAAATGGCAAATGCCCTTTATTGTAAATATACACACACAGCACACTATATAATTAATAATTACAAGCCAGAATGGTTTTTTACTTACTAAGTCCCCACAATAGTATAGGATTACAAATGTCTGTGGTCTCTTGCTGTTACATGCTGGCAAGGACATTTCAGCAGAGGAGGGGGCCAGTGTGCACCTCTAGGGGGGCCCCCAGCTCTGCATGGTGCAGTAGTCTCCAGCATTGCACTGGAGTCTACTGCTCTATAGCAGTTCTCCAGAAACATGGCCAAATTACTACTGTACATGCATGGCACCCATTCTGGCTGCATTTTTTGCTGTGAATGCAGCACCAGCAAAATGATTTAGGATAGGATTTAGGATATTGACGATGAAGGTGTTGGTGGTGGAGATTGCAGGTGCTTGGTTCTAACAGAGAGAAGAGAGGTAAGTGACACTGGAATGGTTATTGTTACATTTTTAGTCAAACTTTCTGAATTTGTCAAAAACTTTTGAAGAATTTACTGCAAGTAGCGTAACAGGGAAGAGGTTCCTAGATGGATAAGGTCCCTACCTCTACTTACTACGGTTTTACAAAGGGTACAGATGGCTTGATAGTTGTTGTCCGATTTTGGGTAGAAATATCTCCACACATAAGAGGTTGATTTTTTTGTCTTTTGCCCTGGCATAACAATGGGCTTTTTCATATCATGGGCAACAACTGTTTCCACTGGTGCCTGATTTACAACAACAATATCCTCATCAAAATCCTCTTCATCAACACCCTTATTAGTGCCAGCTACACAAATATACTCCTCATCCTGGTACACTTCCACAGAAGCATCCCCAATTTCAGCATGTTGACTTGTGCTGCTCATACCCCACATTTGAAGAGGCACACAAATGGTGGAAGGGGCCTCCTCTTTGAGTACACTATTGAAAAGGTAAGGCTGATACATGGCACCCGCAAACATACTTAGATTCTCCTCAGGAATTTGTGATGTTTCTGAGTACACAGTTGATTCCTGTGCCTTAACAAGTTTCATGTTTTTGACACTTCTACAGGGAGAAGTGCTTACATCATCATAGGAGGCAGAACCACTAATTATAAATAAAGTCTGAGGCCTTAGCCTTTCCTTGCCACTTTGTGTGGTGAATGGCATATTGCCAATTTTATGCTTCTCTGTAGCTAACTTTACTATTGATATTTTTTTCTTTACCACTGTTAAATTATATTGCTTCTCTAATTTCACATTCCCTGGTTAAAGCCCTCTATGCCCTTTGGAATCGGCCTTAGTAGATGACGTTTTGGAATTCTATCATCATGACTTGTGGCAGCAACTAATAATATTACACTGTGATTCACTTCCTCCAACAGTGTCACATGATACGTGTATGAGAAAGAATATTACACTGTGGTCTTACTGGCAGTGTCACAGTACTTATGAAAAAAAAAGTATAGTACACTGTGGTAGAGCTTTTATTATCTTCATTTTACACTGGGGCAGAGCCCATTGATGGACAGACACAGCAGCCCCTTGTTGGACTCAGCAGACCCTTGATGCATGGACAGAGCACCCCTTGATGGGCACAGCTGCCCCTTGATGGACCACACAGCACCCCTTTATGTTCAACAAAGCACCCCTAGAGATGGACCACCTACCATTATGGTACTACAGTACCTACGGTGTCACAATACATGTATGAATCACTGTGGTTTGAGCATCAGTGTCAAAGAAAATAATAGTATAGTACACTGGGGTATAGCACAAAAATATATATATATATATATTTTTATATTATATTTTTAGCACCCCTAGATTTTCAGAGAACCCCTGAAGATGGACACATCACACATTTATGTATAAACAAAACACCTCTGGGGATGAACCACCTACACTTGGGGTACCACCTACAGTGTCACAATACGTGCGTGAATAATTATTTTTACACTGCGGTCTGACTATTGCCACAGAATAATAATAGTATATTAAACTGCGGTATAGTACTATATATATATATATATATATATATATATATAGATAGATAGATAGATAGATAGATAAGATTCTTAGCTTTTTTTTACACTGGGGCAGAGCCCCTGGATGGATGGATGGATGGATGGACAGAGTGAAGATGGCGTGATCACCGGTGGACCTTTATAGAATCCAAAATCAGCAAGACTCCAACAGCGGTAGGATGATGTTTTGCTTTGTTTTCGGATACGACTCAGGTGGGAAAACCTGAGCCAGACTCGGATCATGGCTCGGAATGTTTTGTTCGAGTGGGTCCAGTTCTCAGAGAACTGGACCAGCTCATATCTAATTATTAATTATTCTTTTTGTAGTTGATCATACACAGTTAGTGATTAATAGTTTATTAGTTCATTATTAGTTGGCATACATACCTGGGGATTAACAATTAATATTACACAATGATAAAACAAATACTTTATTATTAAAGTTAATAATTAGAACTTAATTTATTTGCTCTTGGTGCTAAATACTGTAGGTGTTTAGTAATTTTTTTCTAGTACACAATCAGTGATTAATAACTGTCTTATTTGTAGTATCAGTCAGCATGTAATAATATTCTTATTAGTTGTACACAATCTGTACTACATTTTGACAGTCATAATGTCAACAGTCATCATTTTGACATGATCATAATGTTTACAGTGACTGTTGACGTTCATCCTGTAGACAGTGATGAAATGTTAACATGTTAGATTGTCGACATTTCATCTTTGTGGTCCAGTGGTGACTTACCTTCTCCTGGCAGATGCAGAAGATCCAGTGGTATCTTTCATGTCCCTTCGGTCATGTGTCCAACACTCCAGGGTCCGGCCTCTGATGCACTGGTGTTTTGGTAAGAATTTATCTACCATCTGTACCCTAATCCCTACTATTAACACTAACCCTCCCTCTGTTTCCTAACCCCGCAGCCTATCCCTCACACCAGCAGCCTAACACTAATATTGATATTCTGACAGTGTTGACATTTCAGTTGTCGATATACTGAGAATGTCGACATGTTGACTGCCAACATTTTAACAATCATAACTGTCAACACTGGTGTCAGAATTATGAATACATCCCAGCAGAGCCGGCCCTAACCAATATGATGCCCTAGGCAAGATTTTGTCTGGTGCCCCCTAGCACCATCGCTGGTTCTGCCTCTGACCTTGCACATCTTTCCCAGCACCATTACCCCTCACCCATAGCAGTACTTGTACCCCCTATATTTTAAATAGGAACAGTTCGCACATTTGACGCACAGCCCAAAAAGAGGCATCTTCTTGCTGAGAGGGGCATGGCCACACAATAGTAACCCCAATTCCAATTACGCCACACAGTACTGCAACTTTATTCACATTTTATCTTGCGATAGTGTCCATAATTCATCCCACAGTAGTATCACTTTACCTTATAAACGTTATTCCTCACAGTAGAGCCCCTTATTCACATTACATCACACTGAATTGCTCCTTATTCACATTACACCACACCTTATTGCTCTTTATTCACATTAGACGACACAGTAGTGCCCTTTCTATTTGCAACGCCACATAGTAGAGCACCTTATACACATAATGCCACACATTAGTAATGCATTTATACACATAATTCCACACAGTAATGCCCCTTACACATATGAGACACATTAATGTCCTTATAAACATAATGCACCTTACACATTATGACAACCTTAATTAATGCCCTTTTACACATAATGTCCCTTACACACATGCTGCACATTATTAATGCCCTTATACACATAATGGCACACATAGTGCCCCCTACACATTTGCTGCACATTATTAGTGCCCCTATACACATAATGACACACATATGCCGCACATTATTAATGCCCTTATACACATAATGACACACATAGTGGCCCTTTACACATATGTTGCACATTATTAATGCATTTTTACATGACACACATAATGTTCCTTACACATATTCTGAACACTACTGCACAACCAACCCACTCACATGCACACAGCACTCACACTTCCACTAACACTGTGACCTCTGCCTCTGCTTGGATACAGATGTGTCCTCACAAATCTTTCATCAATGCTAACGTCGGGCACTTTTTTTATGAAAATGCATCTTATTTGCATTGCTATGTGGCTAGGATGCACAAGCAGCTTCTGCTGATTAAACTGATATGTAGCATGCCTATATACTGTGTGAGACTGTGGCTGTATCTGCATATGAAATGCTACATACAGAATATAGGCATGTCGCATATCATTTTAATCAGCAGAAGCTGATGATGCCCCTAGGCATATCAAATGCCCTAGGCAATTGCCTAGTTTGCCTATGCCTATGGCCGGCTCTGCATCCCAGTTGCAAATAGTGGATTATGATGACCACGATAAAATGGCATTTGGGTCTTGAGTGTCTATGGGCTAAAATATATTTTATTCCAGTTATTTCATTACATAGCAATATTGCAGTTTACTGTATAAAAAGAAACATACTTTATTATCATTGTAAAAAAAAAAACAATTAAATTACTATCCAAGTCAACCACGTACACATTACAGCTAGAAACAGCATATTGATTAAAAGCACCCAGTCAGGTTTATTCTAACACAAATAGATGGAAAAACAGTTCCTGTACCGAGAAGTTCTAGATTTAATACACCAAAAATGCCTTTTCGAGGGTAAAAGAGAAAACACACTGTTAAATGGATGCTGACAATCTATTACTATATACGTTTCATATTGTGCTTTGTATGTGTGTACTGTTGAACGTATTTTGCATTAGTATTTAGAGTCAGGGGTGCATTGATGAAAATACAGAATATTATCAATAATGAAAATTCTTTGTTTCATTTTGGTTTAAAGAGCACCATGCAAAAAATCAAAATAAGTACATGTGTATTGCCATGATATTCAAAATGTTGAAGAAATCCACACAGTACAATAACTTTAATTAACTGAGTTTACTTCCAGAATTACTAAAATTGTATGGATCTATAATCAAAATGTTCCTGTTTTACCTGGAAGTTGCTCTTCCGGATAAATTTAAAAGAACATACAGTATGTATGGAAAAAAAAAAGAAAATAATTAAATAATGATACATACTATTAAGTTAAAAATATTAAACTAGATTTTATTATCACTGTGTCAAAACTATTAATTTATCCCAAACTGGCTTTTCAAAAATATAAAATAAAACAATGTTGTGACAAATAATAAATAAATAATAATAAATAATAAATAAATAAATACTGTAAATGTCAAAATTATTTTTAAAACGATCTAATAGATTCCCAATATTATTTAATTGATAATATGGTGCTATTCTTGAATCCGTTTTTGTGAAGTTGGCTATTTAAGATAATATTTTGATCTTGCCAGACAAGATCTTCACTGGCTTAGTACAACAGGACAACAATTCCTTTTAATGAAATTGAATGTTGAGAAGATATAGGGCCTAATGCAGACCTGATTGCACCTGCGAATTTGCAGAGGTTTGAGATTGGATAGTCGCCGCCCAGTCAGAGTAAAAAAACACCTTGTGCAAGTCTGCATATGCTGTGTGAAAAGGTTTGCGAATGCTGGCCAGCTGCAATTCCGTTCGCAACTTACTCACCGTTATATGTTTTTTCCAGTATGTGCAGTCTGTGTGTAGCTCAGGACTTACTCCTACAGTACGAAAGAAACAGGATGCTCGGGCCAGAGCTAACGTCACACACCCTCCCTCAAAACTCTTGGTAATGCCTGCGTTTTTCCTGACAATCCCAGAAAACGGCCAGTTACCACCCCCAAATGTCTGTTTCCTGTCAATCAGCCTGCATTTGCCTAGTGATAAAAAAAGACGCCAGATTTTTTTCGCAGTTTGGCCTCGCGACTGCTCATTATGATCCATATGCATGTGCAGTCATTTGATAATCGGCCGCTGTGCAATTTTGCACAACAGCAATCAGGTCTGAATTAGGCCCATAGTCATCAAGCCGACTGACAAGTGGGATTATGTAGTATTATAGACCAAATTATTATATCTCACTGAAGCAGACAAATATCTTCTTAACATAGCCTATTAAAATTAACTGATCATTGTCCACTTTCCACTTCAGCTTACTCCTGGCTCACCTGGGGGTATAGTTACTAAGGTCCCAATTTTGACCGAGTTTTTTTTTCATCTCGGGAATTTACTAAACACAAATCTCGGCAGTGTTGGGTCCATTCGTATTGTTTTCCCCTGCTAAATTCACAAATACGAATGAATAGACCGTTGGTCAAACACGCCTGTTATTTGATACAACTCGGTAATTTACTAAGAATTCATATTCACACTAACTGCCGACAATAAGGAAACACTGCCGGGAAAGCATAGAATTCGTAAAAAAAGCAGTTTTAAAATAGAACTGCTTTTTGGTGGCGTGTTCAGATAGGCATGCACGGATCACTGAGATCCGTGCATGCTTATCTGTGGGAAGGGGTGTGAAAGTGTTAAAAATAAAAAATAAAATTGCATGGGGTTCCCCCTCCTAAGCATAATCAGCCACTGGCTCTTTGAGCCGGCCCTGGTTGTAAAAATACAGGGGTAAAAATACGTAGGGTACCCCCATATTTATACAACCAGCACCAGGCTCTGTGTCCAGTCCTGGTTCAAAAAATATGGGGGACAAAAGATATAGGGGTCCCCCGTAATTTTAAAAACCAGCACCGGGCTCCACTAGCTAGAGAGATAATGCCACATCCGGGGGACACTTTTATATTGGTCCCTGTGGCCGTGGCATTACCCCCCAACTAGTTACCCCTGGCCGGGGTTGCCTGGAGGAGTGGGGACCCCTTAAATCAAGGGATCCCCCCCTCCAGGCACCCAAGGACCAGGGGTGAAGCCCGAGGCTGTCCCCCCTATCCCTGGGCGGTGGATGGTGGGCTGATAGCCTTTGTGTAAAAAAAGAATATAGTTTTTTGTGGTAGAACTACAAGTCCCAGCAAGCCTCACCGCAAGCTGGTACTTGGAGAACCACAAGTACCAGTATGCTGGGAAATAATGTGCCCGCTGGTACCTGTAGTTCTACAACAACAAAAAATACCACCCAAAAAACACAAGACACACACCATGAAAGTAAAATTTTATTCAGACACACTTACACACTGTCAAAGTCAGAAAAATATCTCTATGCACACTACCATATTTGCACCTCACACAGGTCCGTGCTGCGCATGCGTGCGCTCTCCCGTACGTGCGCATACTCACAGTCGCGGGCACCCGCAGGCGCACGGTATGCGTATTTACGGTAGAGTTTATGTGATCGTAGCGTGCGACTCAATCGTTACATATTTTCACTATATAATGTATTTTGTAGATCATGGTCCCTTTGATAGATTCTGAAAGTTTAGTTAACATAGCATGTTCCTGAACAGAGGGATCCCTCTTTGTATTGTACGAAGGGTCTAACAGGGGTCATACAGTGGTGTTTGGTACCCATCGGAAGAGTATTTAAATAGCAATATTCCGGTGTTGGTTTGGAGCGGATTAATCGCTCGTGCGAATAGTTATGGACATAAGAAGTTTATGTCCATTTACTATTATTTGTTCTTATTTAGTCATGCGGCGGGAAACTCAGTGTCCCACCCACCTGAACAGTTGGAAGCAGTCACAGCCCACCTGTATGAATCAACCTATGACCTTTTGTTATAATGCGAAGCCGAATTCCTGTGTCCAATGAACAATAAGATTGTAGGGACCATTGAATTGCATTGTGTGTGGGGCATAAATAGGCAGGCCGACCATATCCAGTTCACTCTCTTCAACGGTTCTCATTGCTGATAATCGGGAGCTGGATATCGAGGCGCATGCGATCGTTTCCCTTTGTGCGTAAGTGTTTCTCCGCAACTATATTGATCTTCTTGTTATTGTGGGCCAATTTCTCTCTCTCTCTCTCTCTCCTCCTCTTTTTCTCTTATTTTCATTTAAATAGTAATTGTATTATATTTCCTGTGTAGTTATCTGGTTAGGTAGTCTATGTTATATTGTAGTGTATGATTTGTATTTGTATTAATTCTTTTGCAAGTTTATCATTCAAAATATATACATATTAGGCGTTGGACCCTAAGCCCAGGTATCTGTGTATTTCTTATAGTGTCTAGTATTCTCAGAGCGTCGGTGACGCTAGAACAGCTTTAAAGGTAATAAGGTTATACAGTGTTGCATTTACACTCTATCATCACACTAAGGTTTTTACTGCACAATACACTGTTTATGGTTTAGATACAAAGGTTTAACATTGTGAGCGTCAGCGCCGCTGGTGATCTCCTCGTGGTCCCGAGCGTTCGCTACGCTAGAGCTAATCATTACGTTAGTCAGCAGCCAATAGCATGCCTGCCAGTGATCTCTTGGCCGTGAGCGAACGTGACGCTTGAGCGTCTCGACTACGGCTAAGCGATTGTTACGCAACGTGCGTACCCTTACGGTACTTCATACGTAGATAGCGTACAGTGTTCTTAGACCTCATAAAGGGTATTATATAAGATAAATATTTAGCTTTATCAATTGCGGGCTCGTCCTGTCCTTCACATATCTGCACTAGGTAATTTCAGCAGACATTATCCAGCAGCAAAGGGCGGGAGATCATATTTGCTGTTTGGATAAGCGTCTGCTTCTCTTAGTAAAGGGTGCTGAAGGAATCCGGGAACCGGAGGTAAGAACAAAACGATAGTCTCATTTAAAACTGTTTATTTTTTCTGTCTTGCGTACACACGCACGCACATATATATCTGCATTTCTTTTTCATTTGTGTATTTTCGTATATCACTCTTCCGTTTGCCAGTTTTTATAGTTGATAAACGTGCTAAGAGAGATTTGCCGCTATTTCATAGTTTAAGAGTAAAGGTAATATAGTTAAAGTATAGACAAACACACAGCTGTGCCTGAGAGACAAGGCGAAGTCAGTGTGGTGCGTGGTAGATGATAAAGGATCATCTACATTGATAAACGTATAAATTGTGTTACGGTGGATCTTTGCTTTGCGTACACGTGTCTCTAACAAAAGACTGAGACTTGTGTACGCAACCCAAGGGCCGACGCACGCAGCGTATATTACGCAACGGAGCGTACGGGTACGCCCACGTAACTCAAATCACAAGCGTCAAATTTTTTTTTTTTTCAACGCGATAAATAGCGCAACGCGGTAAATAACGCAAGGCAATAAATCGCGCAAATCTATTTTTAACATTCGAAATTTAAATTAACAGTTCCTTCTCCTAATTTGTAACACATCTGGTCTGAAGAAAATTTCTGCGCAGAAATAGAAATAGAAACAAAAGTGTATATGTGGTGAGTGAGTGTTTGTTTTTACAATTTTTGAGGTTGAACCACAAGAAAAGTCGAGTTCTCGTGAGGTACATGCGTGTAAGTGACGTACATGGTGGCTAGGGAGGCATCCCTGGTTAAAACATACAATTTGAGCATTAGAGTGTAGCAGACCAGGAGGTCATACTGTAACAGACCAGGAGGTCATAGCAGACCAGCAGGTTCAGGTACAGCAGACAAGGAAGTCCGCTATACAGTCCACAGGCACAACACCAAGAAAGGGTTGGTGCAACACCCATATAGGCCATACAAGCTCTGGCTGAAGGAATTCGCAGCCGCAATTTTCGATTCCACTGGTCGCTCCGTACATAAGATTAGTTGCTTATGTGCTGAACGATTGTACCGCACGTAATTGTGTGCATTAGTAAACCTGACCGGTACTATTTGTGTACGAAGGTCATAAACGCTATTTGTACATTCTAACGTGATTTGTGTAATTTTTTTTATTTTAAGGGAAGTTCGCTGCTCACTCAGGAACTATCCAACAACCAATAGTTACTGGAAAGAGTAAGTGTTCTTCGGATCACCCTCACAGGTTCCAGTAAATAGAGGTTCAGGTCGCAGGGGCCCTAGGTCGAGTACGCCAGCACCATATCGGTGTGATCAGGTCGTATTGGTCGGCGTGGGCGAGTGAGTGGGGTACTCGGTAAACCACCACCGTCAGCCTATTTTGAACATTTTGGTTTGCGTAAGGGTTGGTTGAATAAAGCAACACCTTCGAACTATGGGGGCCACTTGTTCAGGTAGGGGGCGATCAACCTCGGTTCGGGTTGATTCAGTGAACCGACCAGTCGGGTCGGCAAGATACGTAATGTGTGAGAAATACGGAAGTCACACAGAAGCTTTATGTGATGAATGGGAGAGAATGACGGTACATGACGGGGAGAAATTCCCAAGAGTAGGTAGCTTCAGCACAGAAGTGTTAACGAATTTAAGGAGAAGGATATGTCTCATTAAATCAGCCAAGAGACGAATCAAGCATTATGATTATTTACAGTTGTGGCAACAGGAGGGTGACATACAGAGATGATTGGCTCAGGCGGCGGGATCTGGCTCGATCAGAAAACTGATAGCCACGGCCCCACCGCCATCATATATATCGGGAGAAAAATTGGTTGCGGAGAATGACGCATTAAGGTGTAACAAACAAACACTTAGCAACTGTGTAAATGTTAAAGATAATGTTAACCAATTAACCAATGCAAGTATTAACCCGTGCAAGTTGTACCCTGTTTTGAACTTTCCTCAGGAGTGTGATCAAGAGGACGAATCGGCAACAATTTCAGCGCTCTCTCTAGCAGCCACCATAGCAGAGACCACTGTAGGCACAGCTCAACCCCCGAGATTAGTAACGAAAGCCCCTAGCGGAGGGATAGGTGAGGTCGTATCAACGGGTAAGTACGGCACCATACACTATGCTGAAACTATTTCACCACAGCCTGTAGAATCTACACAGGATGAGGTTGTTAGAGTTAATCCTGTTAAGGTAATAGTAGTTCCAAATGGGAAAACAGACACTTCAGGAGTCACTCCTGTTAGGAACATTGCCATGTACAGCCCATTTTCCCGAATGGAATTAAGGACCATAGTGTCGGAATTCCCTGACCCTAGAAAAGACTTAGTAGCCAGCCAAAAATACATCAGAGACCTAGGTAACACTGTAGAGCCCAACAATAAAGACTGGCAGATATTGCTGAGAGCATGTTTACCCTCCAATGTCGACGCAGCTCAATTTTTAGCTGACTGTGGATTAGATCAGGATGTCCCTCTTACAGATGCGTACAACAAAGACAATGTAAAAAGAATAAGCTTACAGTTAAAAGAGTATTTCCCAGCCGTAGTTAAATGGAACAAAATATTCTCCATTAAACAGAAGGAGTCAGAAACAGCTGCAGAGTATTTTCACAGAGCATTATCAGAAATGGCAAAATACACAGGCATAGAGGACATTAAAACAAACATAAACCATCGAGAAGTAGCAGTATCGGTACTGATGGATGGTTTAAAAGAATCATTGAAGACTAGGGTACAGACCACACAACCATGTTGGCGAGGTCTGTCTGTGGCTACTTTGAGAGAGGCTGCTATTGATCACGATAGGAACATCACCAGACACAGGGAACAACAAGGTGATAAGTTAATGGCAGTAAGTATACAGGCCCTGACCACAAGGCAGCCTCTGTTTATACCACCAAACCCTGTGGGTAAGTCAAATGTGGTTACTTGTTATTCTTGTCATAAACAGGGACACATGGCACGAGATTGTAGAATGAAGAATTCACGAAACTCATACCAACCCCCTAGACAACGACACGACACACGACATTGGGAGCAAGGTCCGCAGAAACGGAGTTATGAGCCACATACAGGGGAAACAAAAAGATACCCCCCGAACAGAGACTGGCAAGCCTCTGGTAGCTCCCAATTAACTCCATCACAAGTAGTTGCTGCCAGCGGGATTCAGGGAGGTCACCATACCCAATAGGGGTGTGGCCATACCTGCAATCTGCAGCCAGTAAAATTGATTGCAAGCCTTGAAAGTGAACCAGAAATTGCAATCAATGTAGCTGGTAAATCATTAAACTTTCTTGTAGACACAGGGGCGGCCAAATCAGTGATAAATTCGACAGTGGGCATGAGAACCACTGGTAAGACAATTCCAGCCATAGGGGTAACGGGAGTAGTCCAGCACTACCCTGTTAGCAAACCAGCCGAGATTACAGTAGGGCCTTTACATACCAAGCATTCCTTTTTGCTGGCTGCATCGGCACCGACTAATCTCCTGGGAAGAGACTTACTGTGTAAAATGGGGTGCGTCATTTATTGTACTCCTGAAGGTGTATTCTTGGACATACCTGAGAATCACGCTCAGGAAGTGCGAGACATGTTAGACTCCCCGTCAAAATTAATGTCACATACCATTATGACAAATAGGACTCCCTCCCAAGTAGAAGAAATGACATCTCAGATACCAGAGTCACTTTGGACTAAAGATGGACAGGACACTGGATTAATGGCAAACGTAGCTCCGGTAGTTGTACAAGTAAAAGATGGTAGGATAGCTCCAAAAATCCCACAGTACCCTCTGAAGCCAGAGGTGGAGTTAGGAGTGTATCCCGTAATAGAGCGCTTGCTACAACAGGGCATTCTGGTAAGAACGTCCAGCACTGCCAATAGTCCCATCTTCCCTGTTAAAAAGAGTGGGGGGAGGGGTTACCGGCTAGTGCAGGATCTAAGGGGGATTAACAAAATAGTTGAGAGTCAGTTCCCCGTAGTGCCAAATCCAGCTGTCATCCTAATGCAAATCCCTCCCACTGCGAAATTTTTCACTGTTATTGACCTCTGCTCCGCTTTCTTTTCGGTACCTCTGCACCCTGACAGTCAATATTTGTTTGCATTTACATACAGAGGAGTCCAATACACATGGACTCGATTACCACAAGGATTCATAGATAGCCCAAGTATATTTTCTCAGGCTTTGCATGATTGTTTACAGTCTTTCCAACCAGTGAGTGGATCAGTATTAATACAGTACGTGGATGATCTACTACTGTGTTCTGATTCATTGGAAGCATCCCTGAAGGATACGAAACAGCTCCTGTTTCATCTTTCAGACACAGGACACAAGGTTTCCAAAGACAAGTTGCAATTATGCCAAACTAAGGTAAAATATTTGGGTCACTGTTTAACACAAGGACTGAGACACCTGACCGCTGATAGAATTCAAGCAATTAGAGACATGACTCTGCCACAAACCCAGCAACAGATCAGAACATTTTTAGGAATGTGTGGGTATTGCCGTAACTGGATCCCAGGGTTTTCCATCCTAGAGTTACCCTTGCAGGAGATGGTCTCCTCAAACAAACCTGATCGGATTTCGCATACAGACGAGTCTGAGACAGCATTTGAGAGACTTAAACAGTGCCTAACGCAGGCACCAGCATTAGGTATGCCTGACTATGGGAAACCCTTTGAACTATACGGAACAGAAAGTGCTGGTTGCGCGGCAGGCGTACTAACCCAAAAGCACGGTGATGCCAGCAGGCCGGTAGCATATTACAGCGCTCAGCTAGATACGGTAGCGCGATCCCTCCCCACATGCTTGCGAAGCGTTGCTGCGATAGCATTGCTAGTAACGAAAAGCGAAGACGTCGTGCTAGGTCACAACCTCACAATTCATACACCACATGCAGTGTCAGCCTTGTTAAATTCTGCACAAACCAGACACGTCTCATCAGCGCGGTTTACAAGATGGGAATTGGCACTAATGGCCCCCGTAAACATCACCATAAGGAGATGCAGCGCATTAAATCCTGCAACATATCTCCCCGGTGTGCCTGGACAGGCACAAAGGGTGGAGGATGAGAGTGGTGGGGAAGGAGAATTTAACACAAAGGAAGACACTCATGATTGTATGGAATATTTGACCCAAAATTTTACCGCAAGGCCTGACATCAGTGACAACCCACTGGAAGATGTAGAACTTACGTTCTACACGGACGGTAGTTGTCATAGACAGTCAGACTTGGGGGACTTGAGTACTGGATACGCAGTCGTAGATGACCAAGGCACCATAGAAGCGGAACCGCTAGGCCCACCTCACTCAGCCCAGGTTGCTGAACTGGTCGCCCTAACCAGAGCATGTGAATTGGCTAAGGGCAAATCAGCCAATATCTACACCGATTCTAGATACGCATTCGGGGTAGTCCATGATTTCGGAGCCCTATGGCGCCTCAGAAATTTCATGACGGCAGCTGGTACACCGGTAGCGCATGCAGCTCACATAAAAAGGCTTCTAACAGCGATACAGGAACCCGACAGAGTGGCTGTTATCAAATGTAAAGCACATACATATAGCCAAGACCCAGTATCACTTGGTAACAGCCGAGCAGACGAAGCTGCTAAATTAGCAGCTGCTACCCCCAGACAGACAGACACCACACAACTGATGGTATTTAATACCATCAACACACAGAAGTTGTGTGAGATGCAAAATTTGTGTTCAACACAGGAAAAGGCAGTCTGGAAGGCAAAGGGATATGGTCAGGAGTCCTCAGGACTCTGGACGGATGGACACGGTAAACCAGTGGCCCCCAAAGCATACCTTCCATGCTTAGCTGAGGCAGCTCACGGGCTGACTCATCTGGGCAAGGAAGGGATGTGCAAGTTGGTAAGAGCATATTGGTGTGCCCCAGGATTTTCTTCTCATGCGAGTAAAAGGGCAATGTCATGCCTTACCTGTCTGAGAAAGAACATCGGAAAGGCAATACCTACAGAACCATCTCATATCCCACCTGCCGGCGGCCCTTTCCAGGTAATACAGATTGACTTTATTCAATTACCCCCTTGTCGAAATTTGAAATATGTACTTGTTTGTATAGATGTTTTCTCAAATTGGGTCGAAGCATTTCCAGCGGCCACAAATACCGCTATGTTTACTGCTAAGAAAATTGTGCAGGAATTTGTATGTAGATATGGTATCCCTAGAATTATCGAAAGTGATAGGGGTACCCATTTTACAGGTGATGTCTTTCAAGGAATGTGTAAATTGATGGGAATTGATAGCAAGCTGCACACTCCATACCGTCCACAGGCGAGTGCGAAAGTGGAAAGAGTGAACAGCACTATTAAAAATAAACTGAGTAAAGTGATGGCAGAGACAGGATTGACATGGCCAGAAGCTTTACCCATTGTACTGTACAGCATCAGAACCACTCCCAGGTCCCCTCTTAATCTGTCTCCCTTTGAAATCTTGTTTGGTCGACAACCGCATGTTATGATTAACCCTCAGGATGATTTGAAGTGTAACAATGAAGTGACTGTAAAATACTTGATTAACATGAGTAAACAGTTAAGGAATCAAAATGATAATCTGAAGTTAGTGATTCCTGATTTACCTGATAGTAATTGTCATGACATTGAACCTGGGGATTATGTAATGATACGGAATTTTCTACGCTCAGGTTGCCTTATTGACAGATGGGAAGGACCATACCAGGTCTTATTGACTAGCACTACAGCATTGAAGGTTGCTGAGAGAGAGACTTGGGTTCATTCGTCCCACTGTAAAAAGGTTGCTGATCCAGAGAGGTCCCGTGATAAGGAACAGACGGTAGAGGTTGTATCACTGGAGTGTCTGTTCCAGGAGGACTGAGGCGGCACCTGAGCATTAAAAAATCGCAAGACCAAAAGCAGTTGTCGATCCCCTGTTCCCTTTTATTGTTTTTCTCCAACTCCCCATCCCCTCTCCCTCAAATTATTTTTTTTCCCCCTTCTCATTCTTCTCCGTTTCCTCCTACAAGATGGACTTGCCCCAAGAGACTGTGATCCGGATTTTCCTGTTGACCATGATGTTGACCAGAGCAGTCTGTTCCGGCGAGAGTACCATGGAGGTCGAGAGAGGTTCTGGAATGGGTTCTGATGACAGAGATGGAGGCGTAGTTTTCCAAGAACAACATAATCAACAAGCAAAGGCGAGTATCAGAAAACGATCCGATAGCATTGACCATAGAAGGAATTGTGAAGGATTGTTAGCTGAAGAAAACTGTATCTGTCGGCTCTGTAACAATGTCATTGAGGATGGGTGCATAAAGAAATGCCAATCCAGTTTTAATATCCATATGGACCGGCATCCATTGAGTGACTATCACTCCTTAGTGGGTAGTGTGTTAAATAAAACAGATTGTTGGGTATGCTCTCAAGTACCTCAAGGTCATAGCAAATCAGGGCTAGTACCATTTCCTTTAACATTAGGGGAGGTACTTGAGTTAAGTGGTGGGAGACCGGTGGACAGGAGGTTTAATATCTCCAGCCCTCCTAGTTTGAAGCTCCACCAATACCATGTGGATAGGTCCCTATTATGTTTTAACATCTCCAATCCCCGAAAGCCGGGAAATTGGGAAGTGTCATGGAGTAATCAAACCATGACCTTTTCGCATAGAGCAGATAGAATGCCTACAGATACAGAGCTTATACGCCACATAGCCAGTAGAGGAAAATCTTTCCGGTATAGGTATACCTTAGGAAATAGGATTACGAGAGTTGGAGAGGTATCACCAGGATACTGTGCACATATCGTACAACCTGATACGTGTACTAAGCAGATGGAAGAATTAGGGTTAGGAGATTTCACATGGAAGGTGTGTAATATGGTTATGTCCTACTCCGTCCCATATGTTCTCCCCGATGATGCATATTTCATATGCGGGAGGAAGGCGTATAAGTGGCTTGCCCCAAACTCTGAAGGATTGTGTTATATTGGAAAGGTACTGCCTGAAGTAATGACTGTATCACATGACAAAATGAAAGACATACACCGTGTTGCCCAAACTCCTTATACTCACACCCATTACGAGCACGTAGTTAAACGACACCTGATAGAAAGAACAGAGCATCCGGCCTCTGACATGATCCATGAATCCACCGGGATTCAGTTTCTAATCGCGTTAGACATCACTCGCACCGCTAGAGGAGTGTTGAATTATAAATACATATCTGCGCTCGCCAATTTGTTAGATAATATCACTGAAATGTATGATGACACGTTTAGGTATACTGGAAGGGAACTTCAAGCTTATAAAACAGAACTGGTACAGCATAGAATGGTTCTTAATTACCTCACAGCAGTGACAGGCGGATATTGTGTCACACTGGCAACACAATACGGCGTGAAATGTTGCACATATATTACGAATAGCACCGAGGACCCGGTCGAGGTCATAGACCAAAAGATGGACGATATTCTCCAACTGAAGTGGGAATTTCGCAGGAGACACAATCTCACTCTTGCTGCTGTAGGTAATGAGCTGACTGGTTGGGTGTCATGGTTGAACCCGCGAAATTGGTTCTCTGGTTTAGGAGACTGGGCTCAAGGAGTCATAATGGATGTTGGGAAGTTTCTCCTATGTATCTTAGGTGTTATCATAACGATCGGTTTGATATTTAGATGCGGTCAGGCTTTAATGAGGTGCAATCGTCGTACTAGGGTAATGAGTTTAAGGAGCAGGGAAACTGTAATTCCAATGGACTTGATTTATGACCCAAATGTAGAAACAATGATGTGATGAAAATGCGATTTCTACGGTCCGTTTCTTTCACCTGTTTTTCCGTTTCCTCCAAGGTAAAAAGACCCACTTGGACGAGGAATTTGATGAGCCGATATACAGACAACAGAGAGATTAAAGAAGAAGTTTTGACAACCTGATACACAGATTTTTGATGAACTATGCCATGGATCCCCAGTTTCCCTAGAAATTTTAAAATTACGCTAGCCCAACACTTTTGTAAATCTATGGACATTGACAGCTTTTGCTCGCACCTTATGGGCAAAAGCACAAAGAAGACTGCATTCAACAGACACCAAACAAGACCTCAATCGACGAATGTACATTTACCTGACATAGAATACCACCGCATGTACCGTAATTATGTCTTTTCTTCATTTCTACAACCCTCAGGTAATGACACACATAGTCGATAGGGAATACAGGCACAGATATCAGCAATCACATATCTCCCCCATTCATGTATCATCAACTAAAATGTGCTCCCCCATTTTGTTACAACCAAAGCCGAAAAGAGCTCGGTAAAGTTTGACAGCCCATCCACAGACCCGTACCACGGGATAAGAAGGAATTCAAATGTATACTTCGCAATACCTCGAAGCTTGATTTAAAACACGTACGGCACGATGATACATGACCCCCAAGCACGGATTCATACACACATGCTTCTGCTATCTCACTAGGTCATACCCTTTTCCTACCTTATCCTCTCCTCCCCTACCCAACCATGTAAATGTATTAACCCCTGACATATATTTTTCTCTTTTTGAAATGTTTTAGAAGGTGGCAGTTATTATTGACTGCCAAAGGGTGGACTGTCAAAGTCAGAAAAATATCTCTATGCACACTACCATATTTGCACCTCACACAGGTCCGTGCTGCGCATGCGTGCGCTCTCCCGTACGTGCGCATACTCACAGTCGCGGGCACCCGCAGGCGCACGGTATGCGTATTTACGGTAGAGTTTATGTGATCGTAGCGTGCGACTCAATCGTTACATATTTTCACTATATAATGTATTTTGTAGATCATGGTCCCTTTGATAGATTCTGAAAGTTTAGTTAACATAGCATGTTCCTGAACAGAGGGATCCCTCTTTGTATTGTACGAAGGGTCTAACAGGGGTCATACAGTGGTGTTTGGTACCCATCGGAAGAGTATTTAAATAGCAATATTCCGGTGTTGGTTTGGAGCGGATTAATCGCTCGTGCGAATAGTTATGGACATAAGAAGTTTATGTCCATTTACTATTATTTGTTCTTATTTAGTCATGCGGCGGGAAACTCAGTGTCCCACCAACCTGAACAGTTGGAAGCAGTCACAGCCCACCTGTATGAATCAACCTATGACCTTTTGTTATAATGCGAAGCCGAATTCCTGTGTCCAATGAACAATAAGATTGTAGGGACCATTGAATTGCATTGTGTGTGGGGCATAAATAGGCAGGCCGACCATATCCAGTTCACTCTCTTCAACGGTTCTCATTGCTGATAATCGGGAGCTGGATATCGAGTCGCATGCGATCGTTTCCCTTTGTGCGTAAGTGTTTCTCCGCAACTATATTGATCTTCTTGTTATTGTGGGCCAATTTCTCTCTCTCTCTCTCTCCTCCTCTTTTTCTCTTATTTTCCTTTAAATAGTAATTGTATTATATTCCCTGTGTAGTTATCTGGTTAGGTAGTCTATGTTATATTGTAGTGTATGATTTGTATTTGTATTAATTCTTTTGCAAGTTTATCATTCAAAATATATACATATTAGGCGTTGGACCCTAAGCCCAGGTATCTGTGTATTTCTTATAGTGTCTAGTATTCTCAGAGCGTCGGTGACGCTAGAACAGCTTTAAAGGTAATAAGGTTATACAGTGTTGCATTTACACTCTATCATCACACTAAGGTTTTTACTGCACAATACACTGTTTATGGTTTAGATACAAAGGTTTAACATTGTGAGCGTCAGCGCCGCTGGTGATCTCCTCGTGGTCCCGAGCGTTCGCTACGCTAGAGCTAATCATTACGTTAGTCAGCAGCCAATAGCGTGCCTGCCAGTGATCTCTTGGCCGTGAGCGAACGTGACGCTTGAGCGTCTCGACTACGGCTAAGCGATTGTTACGCAACGTGCGTACCCTTACGGTACTTCATACGTAGATAGCGTACAGTGTTCTTAGACCTCATAAAGGGTATTATATAAGATAAATATTTAGCTTTATCAACACTCACATACTTACCTACCTCCAACGCTGAGATTCACGTCCACTTGTCCATATAGAATTCACAGGGACCTGTAAAAAAAAATATATACTTACAACCAATCCAGTGAAGATCTGTCCTCTTCTTTCACGAAGTAATCCAGGGACTTGAATAAAATAAAAAATGAAAACTCAATCCACGCACTTACAGGGGTTCCATATTTACACATGGAACCCCTTTCCCCGAATGCCGGGACCCCCCGTGAATGCTGTCACTGAAGGTCCTGCCAGCCAATCAGGGAGCGCCACGTCATGGCGCTCTCCTGATTGGCTGTGCGCTCCTAGCCTGTCAATCAGGAGGAGCGCACTGGCTAGAATGGAGCTTAGCGCAGCTACATTCTACCCAATGATGGGAACTTTGCGGTCTGCGGTAAACCGCAAAGTTAATTGGGGTCACTCTTGTGGGTCAGGCAGTGGTGTTTAAGTGAGATGCAAACTTGACTTATGGAGCAGAGATTAACGGGCATGTATTTTTCATCAGTTCAGAATTGGCCTATCTTCATTCACAGTGATGGCCTTTGTGGCACACATTTTAAGGCAGATCAATTAATCAGCGAGCCCATAAACACAGAGCAGAGATGCTATTGACGCTACCGCTGGGTGCCCCAGGCTTCTGACTGCTGGATCAGCCATCGCCACTGGAGTTGGAAGATGCGTTTCACCCATCACAAACAGGCTTGGTCACTTCCTGGAAGTGACCAAGCCCGTTTGAGATGGGTGAAATGCGTCTTCTGACTCCAGCAGCGATATCGGATCCAGCGGTCAGAATCCCGGGGCACCCAGCGGTAGCATCAATAGTGGTAAGTGTAACACAACCCCCTATACCCAGACCTGAGTGAGCATTCTAAACGCTAAACAGCAGCAGCAGCGGGGACGGGGAGATCTATCTCACGCCCTACGAGCTCACTGCCAATCACCAGTCTCCGCTTCAAATATATTATTTTGTCCCCTCTTTATCGGAAGGGGGATACTTTGTTTTGATGTGCATGTTTTCACTGGTTAACCTGCACTAATAGCAGTATGGTATGTGTGGTAAACAGACCTGTGTTGATATATATCTTTTACTCAGAAGGATCACTAGTCCGATGTTCTTATGGGCAGGTACGTGCAGTAAAATTCACACTAATTGGCACACCTTTGTACACTGTCTGTCAAACTTTAACAACAGCAACCTAGCCCTGGCATATACAACCAGTACAACCAGATCGATCAGATGGCAGACCAGTTTTTTTGAATAGGAGGTTTAAACGCACCCTCTGTCAGCAACCTGTGTATAACAAAATTTTATATGTGTTGATTCATTCATTGATTTACCTCTATGACCCATTTGTGTGGAATTAGCCATCACTGTGAAGACAGGCTCATTCTTAATTGATGAAAAGTGCATGATCTTTATCTCTGCTCTGTGAGTCAAGGTTGGTCAGCAACTCTTGGATGATAGAAGTTTATATGGGCTCGTTGATTCATTGATCTGCTTTAAAATGTGTGCAACAAAGGCCATCACTGTGAAGATAGGCCAATTCTGAATTGATGAAAAATGCATGCCCGTTAATCTCTGCTCCATAAATCAAGTTTGCCTCTCACCTAAACACCACTGCCTGACCCACAAAGCTTAAAACTGCACAGGCATATAAATAGTCCACTAATATAGAGTATATAAGACACATTCTTGCTAACAACTTTGCTGTTTGACAACATTCTAATACAAATCTTGCTCTGCCTTGTCTGTCTGTTTTTGATACTTCATCCTATACAGAAGGGCAACAATTGTTATCAACAGGTTTCACAAGTACTACAGGCCGATTTGGACAGAATAATTCTAATGCAATACTTGTTTTGATACAGAGGAACAGGGGCGCTGCCTTCGGAGAACACTTACCTTTCCCATTCAGGACTCTCATTAGTGATTTGGGGGACGTTCTCCCACGGCAGTTTTCCAACTGGCGGGACATCTGTTCACCATCTAACACCAAAAGCAGATCCATCTTATCGCCACTCTTTGATTACTTTCTTCTGAACTTTCATCAATGATTCGAGAGATGGACGCATGTAAATATGCAAAACCTACTATCATACCTCACTGCTCGTGCCCAATCTCGTCCGATCTTGGAAGACAAACAGTAGAGGGCCGGGTCAGTACTTGGTAGGTGGCTACCAGGGAAGACTCGGTGCAGTAGGTTGAAAACCTAGGAACAACTCCAGTCTAACATTGAAAGCAGAATCATACTTTCTCTTGCATCTGATCTCTGGGACTCCGGGCACCCCACCTTCTATCGGGCCTATTCATTTCTGGCGTTGCAAATACACAATCTATATGTGGTCCCCACAAGATTAACACTGTACACGGCGCTCTTCTCACTGCCGGTGATCTCCCAATTAGCAGGAAATAGATACTTCTGACAGTTTTCAGTCATACTGCCAATCGCCTTTTAAATCATTGTTATGTTGTATGTTATGTCCATGTGTCGTAGGAGAATAATCTCTTAAGTGTCCTTATTAAATGTTAAGTTTTAATTTCATAATTTACACATTGTAATTAATTATACCAAGAGTGCGCCCACAAAGAAGTCTTCTTTCTTCTTCTTGTTAACAGGTGTACAGTAAGCAATTCCTGACTTCAGGGTGCACCAGCAGTCAAATTCACAATGGACTTTGCCAAAATATCTAAGGTATACTGGTAATAGTATCAATTCTAGAGATTATATACCAGTGCGGAATCAAACCTAGACCTTTAGCAGAGTTTTTTACCAACCCAGATTTAAGAGGAGACTACATTCTAATCTGGATTTGCACTGGAGACAAATGGAAAACTACCTTCAACCCCAGGGATGGGAACAATGAATATTCAGTCATGACCATCAGATTGTGTAATACTCCAGCCATGTTCCAACACTCCTCTACTCTATTGTCTAGGGCTGTATTCTAGCTAGACAATATTTTAATCTTCTCAAAGGATTTGGAGATTTGCATCTACAAGTAAAAGAAGTGTTTCTCGGATTGCATTTCTAACTGTTGTTTTGCAAGCAAGTTGGAGAAATACATCTCAGTAGTGTCTACCATACCCTTTCTTGGACCCATAAAAACGTCAATTAGTTCTTGACTGCTCTTTCACACCACCTTGAAGGCTATTTAGAGGATTTTCAGCTTCACAAATTTTTACCAGAAGATTTTCAGGGGATTATCCACTCTCGTCACACCACTCACAGCTGTTACTTGTAAGGGTGCCAATCCCACTCAGTAGTCAATGGAGGTCAGTTCAGCTTTAAACTTCTCAAACAGACCTTTCTTTCAGTGCTGGTCTTAAAGCACTCTGATTTCACTCAACCATTTATTCTTGAGGTAGCTACCTCTACATAGGGAGTTGGAACAGTGTTCTCCCAACAGTGCGAAGATGGAAAAATGCATCCTTGTGGCTGTTTTTCTTACTAGCCATTAAACTTGCACTTGAGAAGGGGCGATACCTACTGGAAAGTAGTGAGCTACCCTGGAACTTTACAGATCACAAGAATTTCTTCCTCAAATGCCCTCTGTTTATTCATTTCTTCCCAATTATGGAATGCATTCTTCAGGCCGCAAGGCCAGCTTGGGAGTTTGACATTCTTGGAAGCCTTCAACTGTTGCCGGATTTCTCTGCCATGCCTATCTCCAAACGCAAAGTCAAGGCTACAATTAATTTGTCCCTCCATTCTCTGGAGGTCCAGTACCATTGGGTATTTCCAGTTAAATTTATCAACCAACATGAGGATTCTTCATATATCATTCACACCTTAGATGCCGGAATTAAACTTATCAAATTGGGACATTTATGTCAAGTTGCCATCTGCAACTAAAAAGATTTCTTCTCCTCAACCTGAATGGTTCACATACTGACTAGTCACTATTTTCCTGCTTTTGGACTTTTTGGTTTCTCTTTTAGGGTTGATTGGACTATGGCTGCCGTGCTTTATATGATCTCATCACTGACTGGATCCCCTGTGGATATATGAGTACCTGTGATGGCTATATATCTTTGTGCATTAATATCTTATTTTCAAGTTACTGTATATTTTGATGTTTAAGCCATATTTGTGCCATTTACTGTTTTTTCCTTGTTATACATGGTTTTCTCTGAACACGGGTGGTGGCAAGTGATAGTTCTGCTTTACTCACTCCTCTTTTACTGTAATTTTTCCCCCTGCAGTAAACAGTTTGTTTTTCCCTTCTTTTCTCCGCATCCTCCAGTCCCTCTCCCTGTTCTAATATTTATGTGATAAATACTATGTAGTTCTCTTTTTTGTATGTACTGTTTTTTTTGTACTCTATCATTGCTCTTTTTTTAGCTTAATGTTGCAGGCTTTTTTCTTAAATGCTACAGGTCTGAACTCTCCCAACAAATGCAGGTTATCTTTGTCCACTGTCCACAAAAAGGGGGTGGATGTGATCGCCTTGCATGAGACCACTTCTCCTCCTTAGGTCCGCCAATTATTGTGATCAAAGGTACCCTATGGGTTATTTTGCAAATAGCCCTTTTAAGTGTAATGAGGTTGCCACTCTTTTTGGAATGCTGTTTCTGTTGTTTTACATTCTCAATTTGCAGCTAGAAGTGGACGTCATCTTATTTAACTGGTATATTGGTGGATAAGTGGGTTACACTTGATTCTGTCTACGTCACTAACTCTAATCTGGTCCAATTTCTCAGGAACATTTGTTTGGATATGCAAAAATAAGGAAGAATCTCTATTATTGTCTTAGGAGAGTTTAATTTAGTTCTGGATCCTAAATGAGGTAAATCTTGGTAGTCCTGAGCTAATATAACTAAGTCTCAAATTTGACCCTTACCTTCTTTCCATAACCTCTTGGCAGAATTTGATTTATACAATGTTTGGTAGGTGCTGAATCCAACTGGCCGGAATTATACTTATTTCTTCCAGTGACATGCGGTCAGGTGATGCAAAATTCAACTAATCTCATATAATAGCCCTGTGATTATGTGCCTGGCCCTCTAATGCTGGGCGTGGCTAGGAGCTCTCATTGGGTTAGCAGCAGGTCCATCACACCCAGTCCACAGCTGATTGGCCGAGAAACGCCCTCCCACACAGGTTACATCCAATGGGAGGCTCTGCCCTTTGGCTGCTGTGTTTTCACAGAGCAGGATTAGCAATGGGACTGATGGAGCTGCAGCTCCAGCCCCACACCCCAAAATGGGCCCACTGCATCTGCAGCATCACACCCTCCAACACTTTACACATAAACATTGATACAAATTCGAGAAAGGGGCGTGGTCACGGGTACAGCGGCGTGACCACGCCCCTTTTCATATACTTTCAATGGAAGCTTGGAGAGTCAAAAATCGGTACAGACCATAAAAAAAAGGGACTGTACCTGGAGGGTATGCCACTGCATCTGCAGCACGTCTCTGCACTGTAGATAGGGGGGAAAAACAATCCTTTTACTGCAGCGTCCTATGGGGGTCGTTCCAAGTTGATCGCTAGCTGCATTCGTTCGCTGTGCAGCGATCAGCCAAAAACTCAAAACTTCTGCGCATGAGTATGCAGCGCAATGCGCACGTGCGGCGTACTATTACAATGAACAATGTAGTTTTACACAGGGTCTAGCGATTCTTTTCAGTTGCACATGCAGCCGCAGAGTGATTGACACGAAGAGGACGTTTCTGGGTGTCAACTAACCGTTTTCAGGGAGTGTTTGGAAAAACACAGGCGTGGCTGGCCGAACGCAGGGCGTGTTCATGACGTCAAATCAGGAACCGAATGGTCTGAAGTGATCGCAAGCGCCGAGTAGGTCTGAAGCTACTCTGAAACTGCACAAAATATTTTTGTACCAGCTCTCCGATCCCTTCATTCGCACTTCTGCTAGGCTTTAAAACACTCCCAGTGGGAGGCGGCATAGCGTTTGCATGGCTGCTAAAAACTGCAAGCGAGCGATCAACTCGGAATGACCACCAATGTCTTGCTGCCAGTCCACCTGCCCCCTCTGGCATCAACAATCCCCGCTCCCTAGCCGCACCGCAGATGGAACAAAAGCTGTTGCGGCCACCGGCAAAGATGTGTATGAAAGCGGTGCAGCGGAAGGCTTTCATAGCCCTCCCTGTGCCGCATACTCTCTGAGCCCCAGAGCCTGCTCTGCGTGTGATGTCACAGAAGTGCCTCCCCGCCACAGCCGCACCCAGATTCCCAGAGGCACTGACTCCGCAACACAGCACCTGGGCTGCCGGCCTGGAAGCCCCGAGATGGCTAATGTAACGGATAAAGTGGGTGATATCACGGAGGGTAATGTGTGGACGCTGAATCAATGGAAAAGGTGACAGTGCTGTGCAGTGCAGTGGGTGTGCAGTCAGGGCCGTTGCTAGAGAGTATGGCACCCCCCTGTAAACTATAAATTTGCACCCTCGCATACTTTACAAAGGCACAGCGCACATAATGACCCCTGTAGTAGAGACACTTACACATGTAATGCCCCCTGAACCAGTGACGCTTACACAAGTCACGCCCCCCCCGTACCAGTGACGCTTACACAAGTAATGCCCCCTGTACCAGTGACGCTTACACCTGTAACGCCCCCCTGTACCAGTGACGCTTACACATGTAACGCCCTCTGTACCAGTGTCGCTTACACACTTAACGCCCCCTGTACCAGTGACGCTAACACACGTCCTGCCTCCTGTACCAGTGACGCTTACACACGTAACGCCCCCTGTACCAGTGACGCTTGCACACGTAACGCCCCCTGTACCAGTGACGCTTACACACGTAATGCCCCCTCTACCAGTACCGCTTACACACATAATGCACTCTGTACCAGTTCCACTTACACACGTAATGCCCCCTGTAGCAGTGCTGCTTACACACGTAACGCCCCCTGTACCAGTGACACTTACACACATTATGCAGCAGTCACACATACACACACACACACACACACACACAACAGACACACATATATACAAACACACACACATACATACTGTACATACATTACACACATACACAGTCACACATATATATATATACAGTATACACAGACACTGTATATACACACACACACTCACTCTCTTTCCAAACACTTATCAAATGAAGTCTGGCTGGCCGAATCTGTAGCAGCTCATCCTCCTGCTGCAGCATGGTCCCGTATAGCTCCGCCCCTTATTAACATCTAGCTCCGCCCACTTTGGCTCCCTCTCGGTCACTGAATGTCACATAGGGGAGGGGAGGGGGGAGAGGAGGTTTTGTGCTGACGGCGCCGAGGGGGAGAGGAGGCTTTGTACTGCCGGCGCCGAGGGGGAGAAAAGGTTTTGTGCTTCCGGCGCCGCTGCATGTGTGACAGCAGCCGGCAGCAGCAGGAATAGCAGCAGAAACACAGCACAGGGATGCAGAGCAGGGAGAACACCTCTCCTTCCCGGTGCCTCCCTGCACTGCATTCCTTTGTTCCTTTGCTGAGCATTTAAGGCCCTGTGTGCAGTGTCACTGACACTGCACAGCACTCTCACCTTTTATATTGATTCAGCCAGTCAGTCAGTTCTGCCAGCCAGTCACTATTGTTAGCGCCGGTGTCCCAACGCGCCGCATTAAAGGGAAGTATACGCACTAAATAAACTACAGCTCCCAGCAGCCCTTAGCACTGAAGTATTCCGGCCCTAAGGGCTGCTGGGAGCTGTAGTTTATTGAGTGCATCTTCTTCCCTGTAATGCAGAGAGTTGGGATACCGGCGCTAACAATAGTGACTGGCTGCTATTCGAGTCTTCGGGAGAGCCACTGCCAAAGGGAGGACAGCAGCTTAGCTGCTTCCAGGAGGAGAAGCATTGCCCATCCGGTATCCGGACTCCAGGTCGACAGCAAAAAGGGTGACACACCTTAGGTCGACGCCAATTGTTCGACACACCTTAGGTCGACATGGGCAAAAGGTCGACATGGACAAAAGGTCGACAGGAACAAGGTCGACATGGAAAAAGGTCGACATGAGTTTTTCAGGATTTTTTTTTCTTTTTTGGAACCTTTTCATACTTAACGATCCACGTGGACTACGATTGGAACGGTAATCTGTGCCGAGCGAAGCGGTAGCGGAGCGAAGGCACCATGCCGAAGCATGGCATGCGAAGCGAGCCATGCGAGCAGACGCGGTGCACTAATTGTGGTTCCCGGTCACTCTACGAAGAAAACGACACCAAAAAAACATAAAAAACTCATGTCGACCTTTTTCCATGTCGACCTTGTTCATGTCGACCTTTTGTCCATGTCGACCATTTGTCTATGTCGACCTAAGGTGTATCGACCAATTGGCGTCGACCTAAGGTGTGTCGACCTTTTTGCTGTCGACCCTCAGTCCCAGACCCGCCCGTCCCTACTCCACTCCCAGTACCTCCGGGCCCCATCCGCGGCACCCACACAACCCCCCTCCAGCACCTGCGATAGCTCCGGGCCCCCTCCCCCACCTGCAGCAACCCCGCACCCGCCCCTCCCGCCGCACCACCGCATCCGCCCCTCCCCCACCCGGGACACCCCCGCAACTTCTCCTCCCCCACCCGCAGTGGCTCCGGACCACCACCCGTGTCACCCACGCACCCTCCCCCACCTGTGGCCACACCAGCTTCTCCCCCACCTGCGGAACCACCGCAACCGCCCCTCCCGCGGCACCCCAGGGTCCCATCCGTATCTTCCCTGCACCCGCCACTCCCCCAACCAAAGCACCTACTAGGTAATTCATCAGGCTCTGCGTGCACTGTTCACGCTGTTGCAAGGGGCTTCTACCCCTTAACCATTGCACGCCCTTTGTCCGTGCAATATTTAACCACTCACACAAGTATGATTGGATGTAATACTCCATATAATAAAAATATTGCACGCCACAAGGGTGTGCAAGGGTTAAGGGGGCGTAGCCCCATACGACAGTGTGAAGAGCGCCCGTAGGGCGCGATGAACCACTTAGTATATTATAAATATCTTTGTATTATTCTGTACTATTTATAGTCAAAACTCTGGAGTCAAAAGTATATGATGCCTATCTTTTCTGCACATCTTTGATCAAAACTCATAAAATTTCCAGCAGTGTATACTGCTGTACCTTTGTATAATGCCCACATGAACCCTTGGGCTAATATACTGTGGGTAAATCTGGCCCTGATACTAGCCAGTGACTCCTCAGCCATTTACCTCACCTCACTTCACTGATTTTTCCCCAAGTCCATAACTCTTACTCTCACATTGACCTATTTGACAAATGTATTTTACAACATTCTGGATCATTATCCATATTACCAATCACTTGGTCTGACCATGCCCGGTTACCAATGGCAGCTCCAAAGGTGGGGCTGCAGTACAGACCAAAATTCAAATATGGGTACCACACCAACTGCCAGTGAGTCCTGGCGGGTGAGGTTTGGCAATGCTTAGGGTAGTAGTTGGTGTGGTTCCCCTATTTGAATTTTGCACAGTGCTGCAGCCCCACCTCTGGAGCAGCCACTGCCTGTTACTATTGGCTTGGAATCTTACTGAATCCTATAGGTCCCCATGTCATGAAACTTTCTTCTCACCTCTTGTGAGACCCTCTCACAAAGCAATCTCTGGTTGATTGTCTCTCGACTCATCTGGCTACTAATTCCCCCTCTGACATGTGTCTCTTCCCTTTCTGGTGTGCCCTCAAGGAAGTGGTTAGGGAATCAATAATACATGTGGGAGCTAGACTTAAAAGACAAAACGCCCAACTAGGCAGATCTGGAGACTAAACTCCCATAGGTTGAGGATCACAATAAACTGCACCCTTCTAAAGCTCTCTGTAAGTAATAATTATCGACTAATAGAAGTCAGTTGCAGAGGTTGCGCATGGCTCTTACCCAAGCCACTGTAAAAAGATTACAAAAGAAATTTTATTCAGTGGGTAACAGAGCTGGGAGGTTACTGGCCCATAATTTGAGAGTGCAGTATGTTATAAATAGGATAATAATAATAATAATAATAATAACAATAGAAATAATAGGATTTTAATTACCTACCGGTAAATCCTTTTCTCGTAGTCCGCAGAGGATGCTGGCATCCACATTAGTACCATGGGTATAGACGGTCCACTAGGAGCCACTGGCGCTTTAAGAGTTTGAGAGTGTGGGCTGGCTCCTCCCTCTATGCCCCTCCTACCAGACTCAGTATAGGAACTGTGCCCGAGGAGACGGACAACTTCGAGAGAAGGATTTTACACAGTTAGTGGCGAGATTCACACCAGCTCACACATACAAGGCAAACCAAGCTAACCAGCTTGAACTCTCAGCAATGGCTGAACAAGATTACTTAACCAAGTAACAAACAGTACCTAACCAAGAACCAAGCATTACTGAACTAAGTAACCACTGCAGGATCACAAAGCGCTGGGCGGGCGCCCAGCATCCTCTATGGACTACGAGAAAAGGATTTACCGGTAGGTAATTAAAATCCTATTTTCTCTTACGTCCTAGAGGATGCTGGGGTCCACATTAGTACCATGGGGATGTACCAAAGCTCCCAAAATGGAAGGGAGAGTGTGGAGGCTCCTGCAGAACTGATTGACCAACTTCAGGTCCTCAGAGGCCAAAGTATCGAACTTGTAGAACGTAGCAAACGTGTTCAACCCAGACCAAGTAGCCGCTCGGCAAAGCTGTAAAGCCGAGACACCCCGGGCAGCCACCCAGGTAGAACCCACCTTACGAGTAGAGTGGGTCTTAACCGATGTAGGACACGGCAATCCTGCCATAGAATATGCATGCTGGATAGTGAACCTGATCCAGCGAGAGATAGTCTGCTTAGAAGCAGGACTCCCAAGTTTCTTGGGATCATACAGGAAAAAGAGTTCGATTTTCTGTGACGAGCAGTCCTCTTCACATAGATTTCCAGAGCCCTTACAACATCCAAGGACTTTGATGAAATTGAGGAGTCAGTAGGTTGGTTGATATGAAATGCCAACACAACCTTCAGAAGGAACTGCTGACGTGTCCGGAGTTCAGCTCTATCGTCATGGAAGATCGAGTAGAGGCTCTTACAAAACAAAGCTCCCAACTCCAACACACAACTAGCAGAAGCTAAGGCCAACAAAGAGACAGCCTTCCACGTGAGAAACTTGACCTCAACCTCCGGTAGAGGTTTGAACCAATCCGATTGGAGTAACTGTAACACCACGTTAAGATCCCAAGGCACCGTAGGGGGCACAAAGGGAGGCTGGATGTGCAGAACCCCTTTAAAAAAAAGTCTGAACCTCAGGGAGGGAAGCCAACTGTTTCTGGAAGAAAATGGATAGGACTGAAATCTGGACCTTCATGGATCCCAAACACAGGCCCATATCCACACCTGCTTGCAGGAAGAGGAGAAAACGTCCCATTTGAAACTCCACCGTAAGAAACTTCTTGGACTCACACCAAGATATACACTTTTTCCAAATGCATTAGTAATGTTTAGACGTTACTCCTTTCCTAGCCTGTATCAGAGTAGGAATAACCTTGTTCGGAATGCCCTTCCGAGCTAAGATCTGGCGTTCAACCTCCATGCCGTCAAACGTAGCCAAGGTAAGTCTTGATAAGCGAACGGCCCCTGCTGCAGCAGGTCCTCCCAAAGAGGAAGGGGCCTCAGCTCTTCCAGCAGTAGATCCAGAAGATCCATGTACCAAGCCCTTCTTGGCCAGTCCGGAGCAATGAGGATTGCATGAACTCCTGTTCTCCTTATGAGCTTTAGAATTCTTGGAATGAGTGATGAGTGGGAGTGGAGGAAACACGTACACTGACTGGAACACCCATGGAGTTACCAGGGTGTCCACCGCCACTACCTGCGGGTCTCTTGACCAGGAGCAATACCTCCAAAGTTTTTTGTTAAGGTGGGAGGCCATCATGTCTATTTGAGGAACTCCCCAAAGATGTGTCTCCTCCGTGAACATCTCTGGATGGAGGCCCCACTCTCCTGGATGGAGATCGTGTCTGCTGAGGAAGTCCACTTCCCAGTTGTCCACTCCCGGAATGAAGATTGCTGACAGCACAACCGCATGTTTCTCTGCCCAGAGGATGATTTTTGTTACCTCTGACATTGCAGCTCTGCTCTTCGTTCTGCCTTGTCGGTTTATGTAGGTCACTATCATCACATTGTCCGACTGAACCTGAATGACCTGATCTTTCAGAAGATGTGCTGCTTGCAGAAGACCGTTGTATACGGCTCTGAGTTCCAGAATGTTTATTGGAAGACCGGATTCCAAGCTTGACCACCTTCCTTGGAAGGTTTCCCCTTGAGTGACTGCGCCCTAGCCCCGGAGACTTGCATCCATGGTTAGAAGGATCCAGTCCTGAATCCTGAACCTGCGGCCCTCCAGAAGGTGAGGCATTTGTAGCCATCAGAGGAGTGAAATCCTTGCTTTCGGCAACAGACATATCCTCAGGTGTATATGTAGATGAGAACCTGACCACTTGTCTAGGAGATCCAAGGAAACCTTCTGAACTGCAGAGCCTCGTAAGAGGCAACCATCTTCCCCAGAAGACGAATGCACTGATGAATCGATACCCGGGCTGGCTTCAGGACATCCCGGACCATTGATTGTATCACCAACGCTTTCTCCACTGGTAAAAACACCTTCTGCACTTCCGTGTCGAGGATCATCCCCAGGAAAGGCAGTCCCCTTGTCAGCTCCAAATGTGACTTTGGAAGGTTCAGGATCCAACCATGGACCCTGAGCAGATGAGTCGTGAGAGCAATAGACTGCAACAGCCTCTCCCTGGATGATGCCTTTATCAGCAGATCATCCAGGTATGGAATTATGGTGGTCATTCCGAGTTGATCGCTTGCTAGCAGTTTTTAGCAGCCGTGCAAATGCATTGTCGCCGCCCACTGGGGAGTGTATTTTCGCTTTGCAGAAGTGCAATTGTCTGTGCAGCAGAGCTCCTGCAAAAACATTTTGTGCAAAACAAGACTAGCCCTGGACTTACTCTCCATGTGCGTTGATTCTAACGGTGAAGGGTTGGCTTTTGACGTCACACACCTGCCCAGCGTTTGCCCAGCCACGCCTGCATTTTTCTAAGCACTCCATGAAAACGGTCAGTTGACACCAAGAAATGCCTCTTTCCTGTCAATCTTCTTGCGACCGCCAGTACAAATGAAAACGTTGCTAGAACCTGTGCAAAACCACAAAAGCCTGTGTACCCATACGTCACGCGTGCGCATTGCAGTGCATACGCATGTGCAGAAATGGCAATTTTTAGCCTGATCGCAGCGCTGCGATCAACGGAAGCTAGCGATCAACTCGGAATGACCCCCTATGTTCACTCCCTGTCTGCGGAGGAGAACCATCATCTCTGCCATCACCTTGGTGAACATCCTCGGTGCCGTGGAGAGACCGAATGGCAGTGCCTGAAACTGATAGTGACTGTCTAATTGTGCAAATCTGAGATAACACAGAAAAAAGGGAATGGTACACAGTACCTCCTGGCGCCAATTTAAATGCTCATTATTTTAAATAACAATCTGTCTGCAGCTCTCCTAAATTAGAGGGACACCCATGCCCTCCATAGATAGACAATACAAAAAGAAAAAGCTAGAAAAGCGCTGACAAACTGAACAATACTAAAATTCAATTAATTTTATTAAAATATAGAAAATACATAAAAGACTGTCCCTAAACCTATTATTGAAACACAGCACTAAATGATTCTAATAAATCCTTGTAATATTTTTATAGGCAAACAATTTCTCCTCACTAGCAACACTAGTATAATGTGCTTTTTAGCAGAGAAAATATGTTTACAAATTTATGCAACAATATTGATACACTCAATACCACAAGATTCTAGATGTATCACTTAGCAATAAAGTAATCACTGTGGCAATATTAGTTCCTGTGGCACAGATGGTTACAAGTTCAAGAGATTATCTCCAGATATATAGCAAGTGTTCCAGTGGCTAGATGTTAATTTGCCAAGCAGATGAAATTACTATGCATGCATTATTTAAACTGTATTGCGGGATTATAATTAGCAATCTCTGTTGAGCTTGGCCATGCTGGTAATAACAATTAGTTTTACCGCGTCCTCCCTTTGGTAAACGGGCTCCTATTCACTCCCGGCTCTGGCGCTCCTCGACCTTGTATCGAGCCTTATCCGGAGTTGCAGACGGTCCCAGCAGCAGAGGAGGACGTGTGCGGCACAAGAAGAGAATAGCAGTGCTGGTCTCGGGTCACAGTCAGTATCATATCATAGGATAAGGCTCGATACAAGGTCGAGGAGCACCATAGCCGGGAGTGAATAGAAGCCCGTTTACCAAAGGGAGGACGCGGTAAAACTAATTGTCATTACCAGCATGGCCATGCTCAACAGAGATTGCTAATTATAATCCCGCAATACAGTTTAAATAATGCATGCATAGTAATTTCATCTGCTTGGCAAATTAACATCTAGCCACTGGAACACTTGCTATATATCTGGAGATAATCTCTTGAACTTGTAACCATCTGTGCCACAGGAACTAATATTGCAACAGTGATTACTTTATTGCTAAGTGATACATCTAGAATCTTGTGGTATTGAGTGTATCAATATTGTTGCATACATTTGTAAACATATTTTCTCTGCTAAAAAGCATATTATACTAGTGTTGCTAGTGAGGAGAAATTGTTTGCCTATAAAAATCTGAGATAAGCCTGGTGTGGAGGCCAAATCGGAATGTAGAGATACGCATCCTTGATATCTTAAGGATACCAGAAACTCCCCCTCCTCCAGACCTGAGATCACCACTCTCAGAGACTCCCTTTTGAATTTGAACTCCCTTAGATAAGGGTTCAACGATTTCAAGTTCAAAATTGGTCTGACCTAACCATCCGGTTTCGGTACCACAAAAAGGTTTGAATAGTAACTCACGTTGTGCATATGAGGTGGAACTGGGACAATGACCTCTGACCTTTCCAATTTCTGGATAGCTTCCAGTAGGACAGTTCTGTCTGTCAGTAAAGCTGGCAAGCCTGATTTAAAGAATCGGTGAGGTGGGGTTTCTTGAAACTCCAGCCTGTACCCCTGGGACACAATATCCTGTACCCAGGGATCCAGGCCGGACGACACTCAGACATGGCTGAAACGTCTGAGTCTTGCCCCAACCAGAGCGTCCTCCAGGCTTCGTAGTCCACCATCATGCTGAGGATTTTGAGGTACCTGGGAGCCTGCGGGTGCAGGCTTTTTGTATTTTGCACGCCCACCTCTAAAGAAGGTGGTAGGAGGCTTGGACTTTTTTGTCTTAGAGGTCCAAAAGGACTGCGATGCCGATAAAGAAAAAAGGTTTCTTCGTAGAAGGCGCAGCTGAGGGAAAAAAAGGTGACTTACCCGCGGTTGCTGTGGAAATTCACGCATCCAGTGCTTCCCCAAATAGAGCCTGACCTGTGTAGGGTAGGTTCTCCATACTTCTCCTGGATTCCACGTCTGCAGACCATTGGCGTAGCCAGAGTCCCCTGCGAGCTGAGACAGACATGGAAGATATCCTTGCAGTCAGTGTACCCAAGTCCTTCATGGATTCCGCCATGAATCCCGCAGAATCCTGTATGTTACATAAAAATAATTCAATGTCACTTCTATCCAGTGAATCCAAATCCTCTAGTAATGTGCCTGACCACTTTACTATAGCTTTCGAGATCCATACGCAGGCAATAGTAGGCCTCAACACCACCCCTGAAGCAGTGTATATGAATTTGAGCATAGTGTCAATCTTACGATTCGCTGGTTCTTTTAACGCGGTAAATCCAGGGACAGGTAAAACCACCTTTTTCAACATTCTGGAAACAGACGCGTCAACTATGGGTGAGGTTTCCCATTTTTTCCTATCTTCCTTAGGGAAGGGAAAAGCAACCAGGACCCTTTTTGGGATCTGGAATTTTTCACTGGGTTTTCCCAGGACTTTTAAAAAAAAGCGTTTAATTCTTTAGACGCAAGGAAGGTTAGCAAGGTTTTCTTATTGTCTGTGAAGTAAGCCTCCTCAACCTGTTCAGGTGTTGTGTCAGTAATATTCAACACATCTCTAATGGCCTCAATCATTAGCTGCACCCCTTTTGCAAGGGATGTCGCCCCCCTCAGCACATCCCATCACCGTCTGCCGTATCCATGTCATCTTGCATAATCTGGGCAAGTGCACGTTTCTGTGGGTATATGAAAGGGGATTTTGAAGGGCTAGGAACAGAACCTGACCAAACTGCCATAGAGTTCTTTAAAACCTGAGTTTCAGTCTCAGTATGAGCTACCCTAGTAGAGATCTGAGAGATCATACCCTTAATAGAGGTTAACCATTCAGGCTCATTAATAAGGATCTGAGATAAGACATTACATTCCTTTGCACATGGAATGGATTCTTCCTGAGAGGAAATGTCCTCTGCAGCTTAAGACACAGAGTCCCTAGGCATGGCTATGTGAGACAACAAACACACACACACACACACACGGAAATGTCAGACACAGTTTCTCCCCAAGTATACCACAGAGAAACACAGAGATTGGAGCCAACCCACACACAGCACTTTCCTAGGTAGATACAATACCACTACCTGGCGCTTACTGTGTACCTTAATAGACTACACTGTATTTACACAGCTTCCTCCTCCCCCCTTCTACAACACCCTGGTACCGCACAGGATAGCTAGAGTTGCTTGGAGGGACAGGTCTCCCTGTCAGCTTCTCTGTAGAGGATTTGCAGGCAGGAAAATGGCGCAGAACGCTTCTGGGTCCACTCTGAGGAGAAGCTCTGCCCCTTTAACATGGCGCTGCTTCCCGCTCTTCAGTTTTTTATACTGGACTGAGGATTGTTGCTGGCAGTGTAACCAAGGTCCCTGACAGGCTTGCGACCAGTGTAGGGTATATGCGCTGGCTCAGGGCGCCCCTCACAACGCCGCACTATGTACTGCTGAGCCCCTGAAGCGCAGTTAATATTGCGCTCCTACCCTGTTGCCGTCATCTTCACACCGGCTCCCTGCTTGCCAGGGGCGCCGGTGACTCACTCGCCACCGGAAACTTCTGGCTCTGTAAGGGGGTGGCAGCATGCTGTGGGAGTGAGCAGTCACCAGGGGCGGCTAACAATCATCACCCTCAGGAGCTCAGTGTCCTCTTAGCGGAGCTAGTGGCTCAGACCCCTCAGGGCGGACAGTACTCCCCCCCTTAGTCCCACGAAGCAGGGAGGCTGTTGTCAGCAGCATTCTTGTGCCTAAATAAAACTAAAGAAGCTCTAGGAGTACCCCTAGCTGTGACCGGCTCCTCCGGGCACATTTTCTAAACTGAGTCTGGTAGGAGGGGCATAGAGGGAGGAGCCAGCCCACACTTTCAAACTCTTAAAGTGCCAGTGGCTCCTAGTGGTCCCGTCTATACCCATGGTACTAATGTGGACTCCAGCATCCTCTAGGACGTAAGAGAAAAAATATATATATATATATCCTTTACATTACAGATATTTATACTTACAATCCTCCTCAACTCACCACTCCTGCCGGCGGCGTCCCGGGATTCCATCCTAACTTCCGGTTTCAGGATGGTATACCAGGACGCCGGCGGCAGGAATGGGAGTGGAGGAGGTTTGTAAGTATAAATATTTGTTATGTCACTTTGTCCTGATGAAGGGTGTTATACCCCGAAACGTTGATGCTTTATCACTAAAGAATTTAAATTTTTTTCAACCTGGGAGTGCCGCCTCTTTTTCCTGAAAGTATCCACTAGGGTTGCCATACAATGGGAAGGCACACCAGTGAAGGTATTTAATGGGGTAGTGCTGCCCTGGGTGAGTGCCGAGCTTGGAAGTACTATAGATAGATAGATAGATAGATAGATAGATAGATAGATAGATAGATAGATAGATAGATAGATAGATAGATAGATAATAAATATATATATATATATACACACACACATCTCCAGTCTGCAGCACTCCTTTCTCATAACATTAGTGTACTTAAGCAATGGCCGTGCCCTCCAGCAACAAATGTAACTACAAATGTTAAATGATACTATTACCCCTTCAACACATATTGACAATCAATTTCACATGCTGTTGTGCAAATGGAATAGACAACAGGTGGAAATTATAGGCAATTAGCAAGACACCCCCAATAAAGGAGTTGTTCTACAGGTGGTGACCACAGACCACTTCTCAGCTCCTATGCTTTATGGCTGATGTTTTGGTCACTTTTGAAAGCTGGCAGTGCTTTCACTCTAGTGGTAGCATGAGACGGAGTCTACAACCCACACAAGTGGCTCAGGTAGTGCAGCTCATCCAGGATGGCACATCAATGCGAGCTGTGGCAAGAAGGTTTGCTGTGTCTGTCAGCATAGTGTCCAGAGCATGGAGGCGCTACCAGGAGACAGGCCAGTACATCAGGAGACATGGAGGAGGCCGTAGGAGGGCATCAACCCAGCAGCAGGACTGCTACCTCCGCCTTTGTGCAAGGAGGAACAGGAGGAGCACTGCCAGAGCCTTGCAAAATGACCTCCAGCAAGCCACAAATGTGCATGTGTCTACTCAAACGATCAGAAACAGACTCCATGAGGGTGGTATGAGGGCCCGACATCCACAGGTGGGGGTTGTGCTTACAGCCCAACACCATGCAGGACGTTTGGCATTTGCCAAAGAACACCAAGATTGGCAAATTCGACACTGGCGCCCTGTGCTCTTCACAGATGAAAGCAGGTTCTCACTGAGCACATGTGACAGATGTGACAGAGTCTGGAGATGCCAAGGAGAACATTCTGCTGCCTGCAACATCCTCCAGCATGACCGGTTTGGTAGTGGGTCAGTAATGGTGTGGGGTGGCATTTCTTTGGGGGGCCGCACAGCCCTCCATGTGCTCGCCAGAGCTAGCCTGACTGCCATTAGGTACCGAGATGAGATCCTCAGACCCCTTGTGAGACCATATGCTGGTGCGGTTGGCCCTGGGTTCCTCCTAATGCAAGACAATGCTAGACCTCATGTGGCTGGAGTGTGTTAGCAGTTCCTGCAAGACAAAGGCATTGATGCTATGGACTGGCCCGCCCGTTCCCCAGACCTGAATCCAATTGAGCACATCTGGGACATCATGTCTCGCTCCATCCACCAACGCCACATTGCACCACAGACTGTCCAGGAGTTGGTCTGGGAGGAGATCCCTCAGGAGACCATCCGCCACCTCATCAGGAGCATGCCCAGGCATTGTAGGGAGTTCATACAGGCACGTGGAGGCCACACACACTACTGATCCTCATTTTGACTTGTTTTAAGGACATTACATCAAAGTTGGATCAGCCTGTAGTGTGTTTTTCCACTTTAATTTTGAGTGTGACTCCAAATCCAGACCTCCATGGGTTAATACATTTGATTTCCATTGATAATTTTTGTGTGATATTGTTGTCAGCACATTCAACTATGTAAAGAACATTTCATTCATTCAGATCTAGGATGTGTTGTTTAAGTGTTCCCTTTATTTTTTTGAGCAGTGTGTGTGTATATATATATATATATATATATATATACTAGGTGATTCATCGCGCCCTACGGGCGCTCTTCACACCGTCGTAAGGGGCTACGCCCCCTTAACCCTTGCACACCCTTGTGGCGTGCAATATTTTTATTATATGGAGTATTACATCCAATCATACTTGTGTGAGTGGTTAAATATTGCACGGAGAAAGGGCGTGCAATGGTTAAGGGGTCGAAGCCCCTTGCAACAGCGTGAACAGTGCACGCAGAGCCTGATGAATTACCTAGTAGGTGCTTTGGTTGGGGGAGTGGCGGGTGCAGGGAAGATACGGATGGGACCCTGGGGTGCCGCGGGAGGGGCGGTTGCGGTGGTGCCGCAGGTGGGGTAGAAGCTGGTGTGGCCACAGGTGGGGGAGGGTGCGTGGGTGCCACGGGTGGTGGTCCAGAGCCACTGCAGGTGGGGGAGGAGCAGTTGCGGGGGTGTCCCGGGTGGGGGAGGGGCGGATGCGGTGGTGTGGCGGGAGGGGCGGGTGCGGGGTTGCTGCAGGTGGGGGAGGGGGCCCGGAGCTATCGCGGGTGCTGGAGGGGGGTTGTGAGGGTGCCGCGGATGGGGCCCGGAGGTACTGTGAGTGGAGGAGGGACGGGCAATGCTTCACCTCCTGGAAGCAGCTAAGCTGCTGTCCTCCCTTTGGCAGTGGCTCTCCCGAAGACTCAAATAGCAGCCAGTCACTATTGTTAGCGCCGGTGTCCCAACGCTCCGCATTACAGGGAAGAAGATGCACTCAATAAACTACAGCTCCCAGCAGCCCTTAGGGCCGGAATGCTTCGGTGCTAAGGGCTGCTGGGAGCTGTAGTTTATTTAGTGCGTCTACTTCCCTTTAATGCGAAGCGTTGGGATACCGGCGCTAACAATAGTGACTGGCTGGCAGAACTGACTGACTGGCTGAATCAATATAAAAGGTGAGAGTGCTGTGCAGTGTCAGTGACACTGCACACAGTGCCGGTGCTAGCCGCTCAGTAAAGGGATGCAGTGCAGGGAGGCACCGGGAAGGAGAGGCGTTCTCCCTGCTCTGCATCCCTGTGCTGTGCTTCTGCTGCTATTCCTGCTGCTGCCGGCTGCTGTCACACATGCAGCGGCGCCGGAAGCACAAAACCTTTTCTCTCCCTCGGCGCCGGCAGCACAAAGCCTCCTCTCCCCCTCGGCGCCGTCAGCACAAAACCTCCTCTCCCCCCTCCCCTCCCCTGTGTGACATTCAGTGGCCGGGAGGGAGCCAAAGTGGGCGGAGCTAGGTGGGAATAAGGGGCGGAGCTAGACGGGACCATGCTGCAGCAGGAGGATGAGCTGCTACAGCTTCGGCCAGCCAGATATCATTAGATAAGTGTCTGGAAAGAGAGTGAGTGTGTGTGTATATACAGTGTCTGTGTATACTGTATATATATATATATATATATATGTGTGACTGTGTATGTGTGTAATGTATGTACAGTATGTATGTGTGTGTGTTTGTATATATGTGTGTCTGTTGTGTGTGTGTGTATGTGTGACTGCTGCATAATGTGTGTAAGTGTCACTGGTACAGGGGACGTTACGTGTGTAAGCGACACTGCTACAGTGGGCGTTACGTGTGTAAGCAGCACTGCTACAGGGGGCATTACGTGTGTAAGTGGAACTGGTACAGAGTGCATTATGTCTGTAAGCGGTACTGGTAGAGGGGGCATTACGTGTGTAAGCGTCACTGTACAGGGGGCGTTACGTGTGTAAGCGTCACTGGTACAGGGGGTGTTATGTGTGTAAGCGTCACTGGTACAGGGGGCATTACGTGTGCAAGCGTCACTGGTACAGGGGGCGTGACGTGTGTAAGCGTCACTGGTAAAGGAGGCGTGACGTGTGTTAGCGTCACTGGTACAGGGGGCGTTAAGTGTGTAAGCGGCACTGGTACAGAGGGCGTTACGTGTGTAATCGTCACTGGTACAGGGGGCGTTACGGGTGTAAGCGTCACTGGTACAGGGGGCATTACGTGTGTAAGCATCACTGGTTCAGGGGGTGTTACTTGTGTAAGCGTCACTGGTACAGGGGGGGCGTGACTTGTGTAAGCGTCACTGGTTCAGGGGGCATTACATGTGTAAGTGTCTCTACTACAGGGGTCATTATGTGCGCTGTGCCTTTGTAAAGTATGCGAGGGTGCAAATTTATAGTTTGCAGGGGGGCGCCGAACACTCTAGCAACAGCCCTGACTGCACACCCACTGCACTGGACAGCACTGTCACCTTTTACATTGATGCAGCATCCATACATTACCCTCCGTGATATCACCCACTCTATCCGTTACATTAGCCATCTCGGGGCTTCCAGGCCGGCAGCCCAGGTGCTGCGTTGCGGAGTCAGGGCCTCTGGGAATCTGGGTGCAGCTGTGGCGGGGAGGCACTTCTGTGACATCACACGCAGAGCAGGCTCCGGGGCTCAGAGAGTATGCGGCACAGGGAGGGCTATGAAAGCCTTCCGCTGCGCCGCTTTCATACACATCTTTGCCGGTGGCCGCAACAGCTTTTGTTCCACCTGCGGCGCGGCTAGGGAGCGGGGATTGTTGATGCCAGAGGGGGCAGGTGGACTGGCAGCAAGACATTGGTGGTCATTCCGAGTTGATCGCTCGCTTGCAGTTTTTAGCAGCCATGCAAACGCTATGCCGCCTCCTACTGGGAGTGTATTTTAGCCTAGCAGAAGTGCGAATGAAGGGATCGGAGAGCGGGTACAAAAATATTTTGTGCAGTTTCAGAGTAGCTTCAGACCTACTCGGCGCTTGCGATCACTTCAGACCATTCAGTTCCTGATTTGACGTCATGAACACGCCCTGCGTTCGGCCAGCCACGCCTGTGTTTTTCCAAACACTCCCTGAAAACGGTCAGTTGACACCCAGAAACGCCCTCTTCCTGTCAATCACTCTGCGGCTGCCTGTGCGACTGAAAAGCATCGCTAGACCCTGTGTAAAACTACATTGTTCGTTGTAATAGTACGCCGCACATGCGCATTGCGCTGCATACTCATGCACAGAAGTGTTGAGTTTTTGGCTGATCGCTGCACAGCGAACGAATGCAGCTAGCGATCAACTTGGAATGACCCCCATAGGACGCTGCAGTAAAAGGATTGTTTTTCCCCCCTATCTACAGTGCAGAGACGTGCTGCAGATGCAGTGGCATACCCTCCAGCTGCACCTTTTTGGCAGGTACAGTCCCTTTTTTTATGGTCTGTACCGATTTTTGACTCTCCAAGCTTCCATTGAAAGTATAGGAAAAGGGGCGTGGCCACGCCCCTTTCTCGAATTTGTATCAATGTTTATGTGTAAAGTGTTGGAGGGTGTGATGCTGCAGATGCAGTGGGCCTATTTTGGGGTGTGGGGCTGGAGCTGCTGCTCCATCAGTCCCATTGCTAATCCTGCTCTGTGAAAACACAGCAGCCAAAGGGCAGAACCTCCCATTGGATGTAACCTGTGTGGGAGGGTGTTTCTCGGCCAATCAGCTGTGGACTGGGTGTGATAGACCTACTGCTAACCCAATGAGAGCTCCTAGCCACGCCCAGCGTTAGAGGGCAAGGCACAAAATCACAGGGCTATTATATAGGAGATATGGCATGCAGGTAATTACACACATTTTATTATTTGTCTCAAGATTCTTCCACCCCTCAGCCTTCACTTCTACCCAGTCTTTTCTGTCTAATGTAGGTTTACCCTCACTGAGCCCAAGGCTCAGATAGCTTTGGTCCCTACTTTAACGTCTACCATATGTTCAATGTGATCACAGACTTTTTCTTCTTCAGATGTTGGAGGCTCAAGTTGTGACTTTGTCCAAGCCACGTAAAGATCCATTTTGTCAAAATTATCACCCCATTACACTTCTTGATGGCGAGGTTAAACTTTATGCTAAACTCATTGCTACTCATATTAATCTCTTTCTCTCTTCCCTAGTTTATCCTGACTACTGAAGGTGGGATACGTGTCTGGCAGACAGGCCTTAGATAATACCTGTGTGATAAATGACTCCCCCTCTACCTCTCATGTGGTCTTGTATTGCTCTCCCATGATGCTGATAAAGCATTCAATCATTTGAATTGGGTATATGTTGCATTCAGTCTTTTCCAGGTTTAGGTTTTGTGACCAAATTTTGTCATCTATTTTAACACTTTAATGCAATCCCTCTGCAAGGGAGTTTAGTAATGGCTTTCTGTTGGATATGTTTCCTATTACTTATGGTACAAGTCAGAGTTGGCCCCTTTCCCTGATATTTGTTTTAGCCATAGAACTGTTAGCTGCCAAAATTCTGGTTGATTGGGACTTTCCTGGCATTATGGTCTGGGACACAATTCATAAATGAAATGGAGATTTTAATCATAGTTCTGATGATATCGATTATGAATATCTGGAAAATGGCCTCAGCAAAAGGGTGAGAAAACCCTCAGCAGTGAAGGGGTTAATTAATAGTTCTAAATCATTAAATATTAATTCATTTTTATTTGATCTGCAAACACTACTGTGTTTAAAGTTATAGGTTTGTGTTTGCAAGCTTTGTTCATGATCAAGCCTTTCAAAATTCAAAAACACACAGTAAAATAAATCAATTTAATCCCAAGTGCATGTAAATCATGTCCAGTTATGGCATTTTTATACATAACATGATATGCTGATTGCTGATACTATACAGGAAAATACTAATCTCTCTATGTTATTCAGTAGTATACAGTACTCCAGTATACTAAAGATCTGTTAACTGATATTAATACAAAGACCAGTGGTTCCCAAACTTTTTTGAATCACGGTGCCCTAGAGTATCAGATTTTTTTCATGTCACCCCAAAGCCAAAAGTTTCATATTGAGAAATTTAGAAAGAAATATTAAATTAAGCAAATTGCATTAATATGTCATCTTACGTTCAATTATGTGTTGGGGGACAAGATTTGCTTCTGATTGTCCACATATGTTATGATTGGTAGCAGAGGTGTATCTAGGGGTCCTGGTGCCCCTGGCAAAGTAGGTACTGGCACCCCCCTTCCATATTTGAAATAGGGAAGGTGCATGAATACCATACTTTGGTAATGCACCCCAGAGGCAAATGCAGGATTTTTAGGGGGGGCTTTCCAGATATGAGAGAAGAGGGATAGAGAGAGAAAAATAAATAGAGAGAGCGCATATATATTGAAACCTCCAACCCAATTCAAGTGTGTGTGTGTGTGTGTGTGTGTGTGTGTGTGTGTGTGTGTGTGTGTGTGTGTGTGTGTGTCAGAGATATTCTGTACACACAAAGCCAAGGAAATATGGGGTGGGAGGGAGAGACATTGAGCTAGAAATGGAGAAAGAGGGGAACATGAGGCGGGAGAGAGAGAGGCATGGGAAAGGATAGAGAGACAGAGAGAGCGGCAGACATGCAGAAAGGCTGAGAGACAGACAGACATGCGGAGAGAGACAGGGACAGAGAGCGCAGCAGATGTGCAGAGAGACAGACAGACATGTGGAGAGAGACAGGGACAGAGAAAGAGAGACAGTTATGGAGAGAGAGTGTGACATGGGTAGGGAGAGACATAGATTTGGGGAGAGAGAGAGAGAGAGAGAGACAGACATGGAGAGAATGAAATGTGGAGGGAAAGACACAGAGAGAGACAGATAGAAGGAGAGAGAGAGAAAAACAGGGGGAGGGACAGATACAGGAAGAGAGAGTGAGACACACAGACATGAGACACACAGACATGGGGAGGGAGGAGGAGATATGGTGAGAGAAAGAGATAGAGAGACAGACACAGGGAGAGATAGACATATGGAGGGAGAGACACATTGAGAGACACAGTGACAGACAGACATGCATAGAGAGAGATGGAAAGAAAGAGAGTGACATGGGCAGGGAGACACTGACATGAGAAGGGACTCAGAGAGAGGGAAACACACAGGGAGAGAGACAGACAGGGTGAGAGATAGACACACGGAGAGAGATGGAGAGAGACAGACACAGGGAGGGAGAGACATATGGAGGGAGAGACACATGGACACAGTGACAGACAGACAGACATGCAGAGAGAGAGAGATGGATAAAAAGAGTGGCTTGGGGAGGGAGAGACAGACTGACATGAGAAGGGACTCAGAGAGAGGGACACATACAGAGACACACACACACACACACACACACACACACACGGAAAGAGACAGACAAGGTGAGAGATAGACACAGGGAGAGAGATGGAGAGAGACACAGGAGAGAGATGGAGAGAGAGAGAGAGAGACAGATAAACAGGGAGAGAGATGGAGATAGATACAGATAGACAGGGTGAGAGAGAGCTGGAGAGAGAGACAGATAGACAGGGTGAGAGAGAGACACAGGGAGAGAGATGGAGAGAGAGACAGATAGACAGGGTGAGAGAGACACACAGGATGAGAGATGGAGAAAGAGACAGATAGGGTGAGAGAGAGACACAGGGAGAGAGATGGAGACAGAGAGAGACATGCAGAGGGAATACTGTCAGCACTCACCCGATCAGCCAGCTCCCCTCCAGCATGCGAGCCATGAAGCTGTTGCAGAGTCACTTCCTGTTTCCTCACCCGGCCAGCTCTGCCTCTATCTCAACGGCTTATGGAAACTGCATGAGAGGAGCTGGCCGAGTGAGAAAGTGACTCTGCAGCTCCCCCTATGTTTAGTCAGCCCAGCCTCCACGTAAGTCTAAAGAGGCTGCAATCTACACACACACTGCGTGTCTTGCCACCCGGACTGAAGCTTCTCTGTCTGTCAACTGCACTGATAGATCAGAGCGCAGGGAGGGGGAGTTCCAGGTACTCGGAATCCCCCTCCGTGCGTGTATGGCACCACACTCCGTGAAGAAAGTGAAAGTAAAATATAGCTCCTAGCAACCCTTGCTGCCAGGAGCTCCTGACAGGAAGGGCTGCTGGGAGCTGTAGTTTACTTTCACTTCTTCATTGCCGTGCCGAACACCGGAGCCTGTTCCTGCCTACTGCGTGATCCTCCAGCCCAGGCGATGCCACTACTAAGTGAGTCACCCATTGGCTGAGGGTGGCACTGGGTAGATGCGTCCCTGATTGGTAGCAGCAAGTATTGTCGGACTGGGACATGAATGAAGGGCCCACTGGGGGAATGCAATGGTAGGAGGCTATGCTTAAAGGTGTGGCCAGTCTGCTGAGTGGGTGTGTCCACTCACCACATTGGTTTACCTAACAACAATTAGACAGTGCATGGGCTGGGCCTCTTGATAAATATATATAGTAAATACTGTTAGTACATGCATGATAATGTACCAGATTAATAACAGCACTGCTCTGTAGAAAACATGTTTAATGTATAATTTAAGTGCACAGTCTGAAACCTGATCCCTAAGAGGGGGGGGGGGGGGCACCGGGGGATTCTCCTGTACCCCTGTGGGCCAATCCAACACTGGCCACAAGCACTGATTTTGCCTATTACATTGACCATAGATCATTTGAATTGGTCCCGGACCACCAATCCAAGGCACCCCAAGGTGCCACGGCGCACAGTTTGAGAACCACTGGCATAGACTCATACATTATTAGTACTCTTGGGTGAGGTAGCAATAAGCAAGCCTCAAGAGCTGATCAGCTAAAGTTGTATTTGGTATAATTTAAAATCAGTTTCTATAACTATGGAAATCATTGTGTTTGAGTCCACAATTAGTAAGTAATGTATATTTGAATTTAAAAATACAGATAAAAATCTGAACCTATCTGAATTTTGTGGCTCTGAACCGAACCAAAACCCAGTCCAGATCTGCCTATGGTTTGAAGTTCTGATTTTAAATATGAATTCTGGGTTTTAGATTGCAAAAATGTACATGATTTTAGCTATTTTTATCCATTTTCAAGAAATCCAAACCCAAAGATTCAGATTTTAAATCCGAATTCCAAACCAAAATACTTGAGGGTGGTTTTGCAAAACCAAAATATGTTGATTAAATTAGAACAAAACCAAAACACGATGATTAAATTAGAACAAAACCAAAACACAAGGCTCCGCGCACATCTCTAATGGGCCCTACACACTGGCCGATAACAGTGATCGATTTGAACCTTCTCGTTCATTAATGAACGAGAACTCGTACATATCAGTCAGTATGTAGGCACCAACGATGAACGATGCGCAACCCCACGCTCGTTCATCGTTGGTGCTGGGTCGCTTATGTATGCAGACCAATATGGACAATCTCGTGCATATTTGCATGCACGCATATGGAGCCAGGTGACGGGGGTAGTGAAGAAGCTTCACTCCCCGCGTCACCCCACCCCCTGCCGCTGTATCGGCCGTCAGGCAACTCGGCGGCGGGTCGCCTACTGTGTAGGGCCCTTAAGTGTAATACAGTATCAAGTGCATAAAGTGAATGGCTTACCTTTATGGGTAAAGTGGTCCTACTACATGTAGTTGTATATGGTGAAGTCAATGCTTTAGGACCTTTGGATATACTTTTAGTTATAGTTGATGACGGTATATTTGTAGAGTTTTCTGTTGTTATGGCTGTAGTTAGAGATATTGTAGGATTTTTTTCTAGAAAATGTGTTATTGTTATAGGAGATACATTTGTGGTTCCCAACTGGGTAGTAGACAATGTAGTGGTAGATAAAGAAAATGAAGTTTCTAAACCAGTAGTCTTTTCTGTGCTTTGTGAAAAGATTTTGCTAACCAAAACAGGTGTTGTTTCCATTTTGCTGGGTATTAGTGGTGTTGTTAAAAATCCTGTAGTTGTTTTTTTCAGTTGTTCAGTAGTAGATAATTCCATAGTAGTGAATGGTGTGCTTCCAGAAAAGGAATTGGTAGTTGCAGTAGAAATTGTTGACATTTCACTGGTTTTCATTGATGTAGTTGAATAACCAGTAGTGGTTTCTGTTTGTTGTCCAGTAGTTGTTTCTGTTTGTTGCCATTGAGGTTGAAAAAAAACACAAATGACTGAATATTACAACTGCTTAATTACTCAACAAAAAAACAATAGTAGAACCATTGCACTAAGTACAATATGTGTGAAGAGATAAACAGGAAATTAGCAACAGAAATCAGAGTTACAACAATTGTAGGTAGAACAATGAAGGAGAAAGAAGGTGCAGTGAAGTGAACTCATGAATCTGTTGGCAATAAACCACACAACATTGAACAATGACATATATTCACTGCATAAAATTCTATAGTAAAAATATTAAAAAAATATTAAAGCTGTATAAATAAATCATTGTTAATATTTTTACTACTATAGAATTTTATGTAGTCGATATATATATAATGCCCTCACGAAAGTCTGCAATGACCTCCTTTATGCTGAATCCAAGGGCCACTACCCCCTGCTTATTCTCCTTGTTTTTAACACTATGGACCACCCGCTCCTTCTGCAAATACTTCACTCCCTTGGTCTGCATGATACTGCTCTCTCCTGCCTATCCTCCTACCTCTCTGACCGTTGCTTCTTTGTCTCTTCCCACTTTCACTAACTGTATGTGGCCCCAAAGGGTCTGTTCAAAGTCCACTGCTTTTCTCTCTCTATTCCTGCTCTTTAGGTAAGCTCATTACCTCTTTTGACGTACAAAATCATCTCTATATTGATGATTCTCAAGTCTACCTTTCCTCCCCTGACCTCTCCCATACTCTTCTCACTTGTGTATCCACTTGTCTCTCTTTTATTTCTTCATGGATGTCCCAGCGCTTTCTTAAACTTAACATGTCTAAGATTGAGCTGATCATCTTCCAGTTCCCACCCTCTCGCACTACTTCACCTACCAAAATTTCATTATCTATTGATGGCATTACTATCTCCTCTAGCCCCCAATTGTGATGCCTTGGACTAATCCTTGACTTCTCCCTCTCCTTCAAACCACACATTCAGCACCTCTCACAAACCTGTTGCTTTAATCTCAAAAATATTTCTAGGATCAGACCCTTTCTCATCCAGGATACCACTAAGACCCTTATCCACTCACTGGCCACCTCCAGACTGGACTACTGTAATCTTCTTCTATCTGGCATCCCTGACAAACACCTCTCTCCACTCCAATCTATCCTCAATGCTGCTGCCTGGCTCATCTTCCTCACCAAACGAACTGAATGCACCTCCCTTCTCTTACAAGCCTTCACTGGCTTCCCTTTCCCTTCAGAATCCATTTCAAGCTTCTCACACTCACCTACAAAGCCCTTACCCACTCCTCTCCCATTTACATCTCTGACCTTATCTCCCTTTATAATCCTGCCTGTCCTCTTCATTATGCTAATGCACGTCACCTCTCCTGCCTACTGATTTCCTCCTCCCACCATGCCTACCTCCAAGATTTTGCATGTGCTGCTCCCTTTCTCTGGGATTCTCTAACTCTACCCATCAGACTCTCCACCTCTCTACAAAACTTCAAATGGGCTATCAAAACCCACTTATTCACTAAACCCAGCTGTCTCTCAACCTAAGCTCTCTGTCCCACACTCACTTTCTATCCCAGCTGTGTCACCCTGTCTGTGTCTAGAATGTAAGCTTTCACAAGCAGGGACCTCTTCCCTCATGTGCTTTTCCATCTCTGACTTAACCTATCTTCTTTTCAATACTCCCTTTGATAGCACCAAAACCCTAGTTTTCTGCTGCCCTGATATTTTTTTCTGTGTCGTCTGCTGATGCAGCTACAGTATGTTTATATACAATGTACTTGTCCTATATTGTCTTAAACTGTAAGTCACACTTTTCTTGTTTTGCTTATTTGTTTATGTACCCTGTAACTGGGCGCTGTGGATCCCATGTGGCACCATATAAAGGTTAAGTATAATATTAATAATTGTTCAATATTGCTTGTGTTATTTCCACCAGTCTTAGAAATTACGTACTGTTCAGTACAAAACACTCTCCATTTAATATTAAGCACGTTATGCTTATACTAATAAGCATAGGGCAATATCACCCTACATGTATGAGTTATGTACAAAATAAAATGCACCAATAATGACCATACAAAGACTGTATTTTAGGCAATGTACCCATATGTTTGGTGTTTCTCTATGGATATATTGCATTAGACTCACCATCATAAGCTTTTCTGTCCCCTCTGTACAGACCAGACATATTCTCACTTTTTTTATACAGCCAAGCAAGAACCTTTGCAATCTGGCTGCACCATTATGCAATAGATAACACCTACCCTTGTGAGTCAATGCATATTAACCTATAGATTGGGAGCTTGTGAGCAGGGTCTTCCTAGTGTTCCTCTGTGTCTGTCTGTTTTTACCCAGTTGTGTTCTATTACTGTTTCCAATTGTATAGCACAACGGAATATGCTGTGCTATATTAGGAACATTTACTAAATGCATATTTTCTACAACCTGAAGGTCCTAGTATGTAAATGGTAGACATTAATTATATTGTATGTACTGTTTTATATCCAGTTTTTTAAATAAAAACTATGCTGCACTCTACTAATGTGTTGAATGCTACTGTATATCTGTAGTTACTGTAAAATGTTAGACAATACAATAACCTGGCATAACATAGTGTCTCAGGCTGTGTACACACTGTTACGATGTGCACCCCATGTGATATTGTATACAATTTCCTGACATACGATATCGGGCATAAACACTATACAATAAAACAATAAGATAAAATGGAATGATATCTTATAGGGCTGCAGTTGTTTTAAAGAGAGCACAAGCAGAAGAAGGAGGAGGAGGGTCCAGGCTGATGTCAATGCCGTAAAATCGTATGGTTGTATGTACACACTAAAAAAACTCATGATATTGCACCATCAAGACTACATGCAGGTCAGATGTTGGAAGTCCACGGAAGCACGCATTATATGATAAATCATGTGTACACACTATGCAATATTTTATGCAATCATACAATATCAGCAATATTCTATGCAATATCTCGTAGTGTCTATGCAGCTTTAGGCAGCTGTTATAAGAATGCTAAACTTTTACTTACAGTATGATTAAAAGCAGGCAGAAATTTACAGTTAATCACAAGAAAAACATAGTAATAACAAGTCACTATAGTGGACACTGGCTCAATGTCCCCTAATTAAAACCAGTGGTTGCAATACTAAATGAGCATAGTCTCAATTGTTGTCTCTCAGGTTGACCTGAGTAGGTATATTTAAATGTCTCCTATTGACTGTCAAAGGATGCTAAGACCTGTTGCCTGCAAGCTAAATAGCGAAGACAGGTGTTGAGTTTGGACAGTAGTCTGTAGATGGCGGTGTCCCGCTCCTCTACTGCTGATTGTTTATCCAGTTTCAGTTTAATGCTATTGGAATTTCACTGTTTTCTTTTTTCTTTTTCTTTTTTTTGAAAGGATTCTAAATCACTCCCCATGAAGACGAAGACTATTACTAGTTTAATCTCATTGCTCAAAAGTGGGTCAAGCTGCCCACATCACCAGTGTATTCGGCAATACATGCATTTAATGTATATTATATGGAAGATATAGGTTTACTATTGTACTTATTACCATTTATACAATGTTGTTGTGCATATATTCTCTGGTACACTATGTACTATATTAACCAATGTTCTTACATTTGCTTTTATCTCGCTGAGTAGTTTCCACCCTATTTACATTATATATGTGATTTATAAAATTTAATGCGCTATATAATGCTCTATATATGGTGGCCAATCCCGGGATCGGGATTGACGGGATCCCGGGATTTAGGGCCAAAAAATGGCTGGGATTCAATCCCAGGATTGGAAGCTCCAATCCCGGGGATTGAGGGATCAGCGTTGAGCGTCCACAGGATGCTCAGACGCTGCCCGGCTTCCTTGTTTGGCTCCCCAGCGCAGCGTGAGAGGTCACGCTGAGCTATCAGCCGCTGCTGGGAGCCACCAGCAGCGATCAGAAGTTGTTCCCCCACCCGCCTGCCCCCGGAATCTGTTGAGTTATGTGTGCGGGGCGGGTGGGGTGGGGCAAGGGGGCGGCCACATAGCCAAAAGCCAATCCCGGGTATTCCGGAATTGGCCATTTTGGCTTCCCTAGCTCTATATCTTCTCTTTCACATATAAATGACCATGTTCATATATAATGTATAGTTCATGTATAATCTATGAAAGGTTTGGAATGTGAGGAACAGGGCATTTCATATGTAAAAGTCCTTTGCAAATACATTAACTATACGAATGGAAAAATAAACATTTATCATAGAAGTGGGCACTTCTCAATAATACTAGAAAAAATTAGTGAGATTGTGATCAATTATCATCAATAATATGCATTACATTACCATACAAAATATGAAAAAGTGAGCTAAGGAAGTAAAATGCACCTCTGATGAAGTATTTGCAAAAAAAATGCTTTGGATGACCTCCTGCATTCTCCAACTGGTGATTCTCATTTGTCAGCCTTGATGCCATTTTTTGTACCTCTGTTCTTATTGATCGTGGATTGTCAGCTATGCTGTGACTTGATCCTTTGGTTATTCAAATAAGCTGATATACTATGCACTATTGAGATCATATTTAATATTGATGTTTAATAAATCATTATAAAAAACAGTAATTCAAAAGTTGGCTACCTTTCTTTCTGGTGGCTGACTGTGGATACTTTGGAGCAGTGCCACTGTCCATTAGCTGTGATGAGGATGGGGGCAGATCCATGATCAAATTATATATATATATATATATATATATATATATATATATATATATATATATATAGTGACAAGAATCACATACAACAGGTAAAAAGTTCTATACTGCAGGTTTAACTTCCACAGCTTTTTCACAGTTAGGCTATTTACCATAAAGGAGCTCAAAAGGGCTAAACCCTGTAGACAACTGGGATACCTCTCGAGTTGCAAAATTTAGATAAGGCAAGAGCTGGTCCCAATTTCTCTTATCCTGGGATATCGCTCACCTTACCATATGCTTACGTATTTGGTTAAAGCATTCCACTAATCCATCTATTTGCAGATGATACACTGAGGTGTTAATTCTCTCATCCTCCAATAGACGGCATAGATTTAATGACTACATTTAAAACTAAAGATCATGATACCGGCCAGTATCAATAAAATTGACTTATATTTTAGTAAAACAAATATACATTACACCAATAATATAAATAGTGACCTGAACACGGCTGTATTATAAACGTGCACCAATTCTCTATTGGAAAGTCCTTAATAGATACTTTCTGCTTTGGCTACAAGTTTACTGTTCAGTCCACATATCCAATGTAGCAATCAACACATGCACCTGATGATTTTTTCCTTTGCAGTTAACAAGTGTCCGTTACTTTAATAGTGCAATTAGTCACTTTTTGTTAGTTTTGACTGCAGTATTTGTTTGATAACAAACAGTCATGCATGGCCATGCAAAGAATATATCTGTGCTGAGTCCAAAGTTGTTATTGACAAATGGGTTGTCTGGACATACTTTTTATGGGTCAGCCAGTAAACCTCTTTCACAGCAGTTAGATGATAACCCTCCTGGCTGCAGCTCTAGTATTCAGCCATATCTGGAGTCCGTATATCACCTTTCTGCTGCGATGCTCCTCCCGGCTGCTTACTTACTGTCAGCTTTCTCAGAGGTAGCGGTCACTTCATCGCCTTGCGCCCCTTCTTTGCACAGGGGTGTCTTGATAACCAGCCGGCTGGTAACTCTGCTATCCCGTGTGTGTGGGAGACAAAACAGACGCGTTTCTCCGCCTCTTTCAACCTCGGCGGCTTCCTCAGTGTGTTTCTCTCTCCCCGGCCGCACATCTTTTTAAAGCACGTCCTAACATAGACGTCCTCTTTTACACACCTCCTTTGTACAGCTGGCGCCCGTACAAGCATAATGGTTACATTCTTAATTCAAATCTATGCCCCGTTATCGGCTCATCAACATAGCAGCATCACTTGCTCATCTTCAAAAATATATATTAAAACCTTAAAGAGCTCAGCATATTTGTAACAAACATCAACTCATGTACATATATATCCACGTATAAAAGTTCCCCCTGTTGGCAACACTGGTCACTCCTATCATTTTTTACCATTGCAATATTACTACATTACAAAATATATATATCCACTAACTTTTACATAATATAGGTAAATATAGCACAAAAATTAAGTGAGTACTACCTCTTAAAATCCCTGTCATTACCTAACTTATATATTTTTTGGTCATATCTCAACTGCATATTTACTCTCAGTTGTGTGGGATTTCTGTTATCACCAAATATTGGAGCTACAACCACTGCATTTCACAGAATCCTATATGCTTATATTATCTTCCATTAGATATCACTTCATATACTAATATATTTATAATTAATAATTTGTAGTTTATACTCTTTTTAACTTTACCCTATACTTTATACTCCATTTAACTCTATCATGTCATTGAGGCCAGAAGGGACCATCGTATCCATTCTAAAAGTCCTCTAAGCTTCTCTCCTCCGAAGTCTATCAAATCGATCACCTCCCCTGTTTGTCACCTTAATTTGTTCTATACCAATCATTTTAATATTTTCAACTTTTGAATTCTGACAATGAACCACATGGTCCGATAATGGATGTTTGGCACCATTTATAATGTTTCTTCTATGCTCCATATATCTCACATGGAGAGTTCTAGTAGTCCGACCTATATATTGTTTGCCACATTGGCATGAAATAAGGTAAATAATGTAGGTCGACATACAATTCATAAATTCCCTTATAGGAAATTTTTCCCCCGTTTTAGATGACTCAAAATTAATGCTCTTCCTAGGTAGATTTTTACAGGATAAACAGTTTGATTTCCCACATTTGTGGTATCCTGTTGGTTTTTCTGGGAGCCAATTACTCTGTACACCCATTTCCAGTTTCCCTTTACTCCTATAGTGACTAGGAACCAGTTTGTTTCTCAGGTTATCAGCCTTCCTAAAAATAGTGTTTCCCTTTGGGTTCACCTGTGGCTTTAAATATTCATCTAGAAGTAATAAAGAGGTATTCTTCCTTATCACTTGCCTGATCTTACCAGCACAGCTGTTATATTTTGTGGTGAAGGCCACCCATCTATCTGTATTTATATTATTATCTCCCCGACTCTGAACCTTAGGTTTAAGCAATACCTCTCTCTCAATTCCTTCCACCTCTAGCATTGCTGTCTCTAATAGATTTTGGGGATACCCTTGTTCTTGGAATGGCTCCATAAGTTTTTTTGCTTGTTCCCGATATGTGGACACTGAGGTACAATTTTGCCTCAGTCTGATAAACTGACCCATGGGGATATTATTTTTCCAGCTTCTTTTGTGAGAGCTGTTATAATTGAAGTATCTATTTTGATCAACCTCCTTAATATATGTCTTAGTCGTTAATTGATCTTCTTCTATTGATAAATCTATATCCAGGAAACTAATCTGTTTGTTACTATAATTAAATGTGAATTTCAAACCATAATCATTTTGATTCAAATTATTAGTGAAATCATGCAGTGCTTCCAAACTCCCACCCCAAATTATAAATAAATCATCTATGAAACGGCCATAGTAGACCAGATCCGCCCCGAGTCCACCTCCCCACACATGTTGGTCTTCAAAGACTCCCATGTACAGGTTAGCAAAACTCGTAGTGAATCTGGCCCCCATGGCTACACCCCGTGTCTGTAAATAATATTTGGTGTCAAAATTGAAATTTGATTAATATATAAGTTAGGTCATGACAGGGATTTTAAGAGGTAGTACTCACTTAATTTTTGTGCTATATTTACCTATATTATGTAAAAGTTAGTGGATATATATATATTTTGTAATGTAGTAATATTGCAATGGTAAAAAATGATAGGAGTGACCAGTGTTGCCAACAGGGGGAACTTTTATACGTAGATATATATGTACATCAGTTGATGTTTGTTACAAAGATGCTGAGCTCTTTAAGGTTTTAATATATATTTTTGAAGATGAGCAAGTGACGCTGCTATGTTGATGAGCTGATAACGGGACATAGATTCGAATTAAGAATGTAATCATTATGCTTGTACGGGCGCCAGCTGTACAAAGGAGGCGTGTAAAAGAGGACGTCTATGTTAGGACGTGCTTTAAAAAGACGTGCGGCCGGGGAGAGAGAAACACACTGAGGAAGCCGCCGAGGTTGAAAGAGGTGGAGAAACGCGTCTGTTTTGTCTCCCACACACACGGGATAGCAGAGTTACCAGCCGGCTGGTTATCAAGACACCCCTGTGCAAAGAAGGGGCGCAAGGCGATGAAGTGACCGCTACCTCTGAGAAAGCTGACAGTGAGTAAGCAGCCGGGAGGAGGATCCCAGCAGAAAGGTGATATACGGACTCCAGATATGGCTGAATACTAGAGCTGCAGCCGGGAGGGTTATCATCTAACTGCGGTGAAAGAGGTTTACTGGCTGACCCATAAAAAGTATGTCCAGACAACCCATTTGTCAATAACAACTTTGGACTCAGCACAGATATATTCTTTCCATGGCCATGCATGACTGTTTGTTATCAAACGAATACTGCAGTCAAAACTAACAAAAAGTGACTGATTGCACTATTAAAGTAACGGGCACTTGTTAACTGCAAAGGAAAAAATCATCAGGTGCATGTGTTGATTGCTACATTGGATATGTGGACTGAACAGTAAACTTGTAGCCAAAGCAGAAAGTATCTATTAAGGACTTTCCAATAGAGAATTGGTGCACGTTTATAATACAGCCGTGTGCAGGTCACTATTTATATTATTGGTGTAATGTATATTTGTTTTACTAAAATATAAGTCAATTTTATTGATACTGGCCGGTATCATGATCTTTAGTTTTAAATTTAATCATTGAATAATAAAATCTACTACAGATTAAATTAGCGCTCTCCCATTGTTTTTCTTGTTCTATTTGATTTGAGGGGCTTCCATACCAAAAACCCCTGGGAAAGCAGCAAATTTCTTCTGTGGAATAAAGGCGCCTGTGGTTTTTTGGTTTTGTTAGATGGCATAGATCTTTCATTAACTTAGAAATCTAAGAGGAACATTGGTCTGTCAAGACCTGTATACAACATTACCAGTACCTGGGCGATAGTGCTAGACAATATTTTGCCGCGGTATAGCCTCCGGATACCTGTCAATGTAGTCAACCTCCAAAAAAATATCCTGATGCCCATGAGCAGATTTTTCCACCAGACCACCCAGGAGGTCCATACCAATTTGCTTGAAAGGCTCAGAAATTACAGGTGAGGGGACCAGAAGTGTTATAAAATCTGTCTGTGGTGCTGTCTTCTGGAACACTGTGAATTCCTGGCAATATTTTCTCACTGTGGCATAAATGCCTGGCATAAAAGAGAGTTTTCTCCTTTTCCAAATGTCCACCCCACAAATGCGTATGAGCTGCCCTCATGACCAACTGCTCATGTTTTATGCGAACTACATGTAGCAACTGTTCAACTTTTTTACTTTGTAAATAAGCAACCCGGTATAGTAACATTTTTCAACATAAAATATGGTGTGCCTACAGGTGGCAGGGCAGTTTTTAGTTTACCCTTAACCATAACCACATTCCCAAATGCAATTATAAGGTTTCCCTCATTCTGTTGGTCATGAGCAAAGTCCTGTAAGGAAATATTTTTACTGATAACCAGTTAGTCTCTTAACCACTCTCTTCTTGCTGTTCATGAGCCAAGGAGGATTTTACAGTTACAGTTCTCTGGCTCATCATGGATCCTGTTTCCTTTAACAACTTGCCCACTGGGTCACTTTCACTGTTGTTCTTGTAATAGCAGAAAATCACAACCCAAAATCAGAGGATAGAAAGACCTGGGAGGTACCACAGCTAGTATCTTAAGTGGTCTTCCATTTAACACCATCTGCATTTGTACGCAAGTGTATTCCACCACATCTCCATGGACATACAGTACCTTTACTGAGGGTAAAACTTGGGGGGTAATTCAGATCTGATCACTGCTGTGTGTTTTCACATAGCGGGCGATCAGAACTGATCTGCGCATGTGTATGCACCGCACTGTGCATGCGTGTCGCACGGCTGCAATGGGCATCAGTGCCCTGCAACGGGATGGTGCAAAGGATCTATTCGCATGGGCGATTGCAAGGAGATTGACAGGAAGAGGCCATTTGTGGGTGTCCATTTTCAGGGAGTGTCCGGAAAAATACAAGTAGTCTAAAGTGTTTTCAGGGAGGGTGTCTGATGTCAGCTCTGGCCCCGACCAGCAGGATTCAATCGCACAAGAAGAGTAAGTCCTGGGCTGCACAGAGACTGCACAAACTGATTTTTGTGCAGCTCTGCAACACAAGCGAATGCACACTTGCACAACGATTTAACCCTCCCCCTGTAGGCGGCGACTATCTGGTCGCAGGGCATCAAAAAACGGAGCTCAGCGATCAGATCTGAATTATGCCCTTGGTCAGCCCCTTTTCATACCAGGTTAACCACAATAATAGATAAAGTAGTTTACTAGTTCAAGTTCAAGTTTATTGTCATCAGCCAAAACAAGTTGACAGACGAAATTACAATTGTACAGGGCATCAAGTAGTAGCAGGCGACAACATAAAACCAACATAAAAATAAATCATTCATTTAACATACGTACAGCAGATGGGATAAAACTAACCCTAAAACGATTGGTACGAGTTAACAAAGTACGAAACCTCTTTCGAGATGGAAGTTTGTCAAAAAGCATACTAAAAGGATGCGCGCTATCTAATAAAATATACCTGGCTTTGCTTAAAACCCTACACCTATACAAATCATCAAAGCTAGGCAATGGCATACCAATGATTTTACTTGCCGTTTTCCTTATCCTTTCTAATGCCCATCGATCTTTTAAAGTGCAGCCTCCATACCATGCAACGATCCCATAACTAAGAATGCTCTCTATCGAGCACCTATAAAAATTTAACATGGTCTGCGCACCAACACCTGCTGCCCTTAAACGCCGCAGGAAGAAAAGTCGTTGTTGAGCCTTTTTTCCTATCAGTAGCAGGTGCTCAGACCAAGTCAAACATGATGAAATCTGAATGCCCAAGAAACGGAACGAAGTAACCATTTCCACGACCTGATCACCAACAAACACTGGCGATTTCAGCGGCTGCCTTCTCCTAAAATCAATAATCAGTTCTTTTGTCTTCCCACTATTTAAAAATAAATGATTTTCGTTACTCCAATCGACTAGCTTCACAACTTCCGTATGTATACTATACACCAGCTCGTCATCGCCACTAATTAACCCAACTACAGCAATATCATCTTCAAATGTAATCAATTTTAATGATGCGTCCGCTGATACACAGTCATAAGTGAACAGTGAATATAAGAAAGGACTAAGAACACAGCCCTGGGGTACACCTGTATTAATTTGTGCTTCTCCGGACCTAATACTGCCCATTTTAACCACCTGAGGGCGATTTGTCAAAAATGCTAAAATCCAATTACAAGTAAAACAATCAAGGCCTAATGCAGATACTTTATTTATCAAAGACACTGGAATCACTGTATTAAAAGCTGAACTAAAATCAACAAATAAAATCCTAACATAAACATTCCTCTCTTCCAAGTGAGACAAAGTAAAGTGCAACAGTGAAATAATCGCATCATCAGTGCACCGATTTTGTCTATAAGCAAACTGGAACGGGTCAACCCAGCAGAGAAAAAAGATTTAATATGATTCAGTACCAGTCTCTCAAAACATTTCTTTATAAGAGATGTTAACGCTATAGGCCGATAGTCATTTAAACACTTAGCTAACCCTTTCTTGGGGACGGGGACAATACTAGTCATCTTAAGACTCCTCGGCACTACACAGTGCATGAGTGATAAGTTAAACAAAACTGTCAGTATTCCAAACAATTGCTCCGCACAACCATGAAGAACCCTCCCTTGAATGCCATCAGGTCCTGCTGCCTTACCAAGATTTATTTGACGCAAACAATTTGCCACTGTGCCCACTTCAAGTAATAGGGGGGTGTCACCCTCATTGGGACTCAGCGGTAGCTGAGGTAAATTGTTACTCTCCTCAAATCTACAATAAAATGAGTTTAAATCCCCCACCAGTGCCTTACTAGTCACACCATAGTCATGCTTCTTAACTTTATACCCCATCACTTCTTATATCAGCTGCCACAGACTCCTAGGATTCATATTCAGGCTACTAAGATTTTCAATCTTTTTCGAATAGCTCATTTTCGCCTTTTTAATGCCTACCCTAAGTTGTGCCCTAGCAAGTCTCAGAGCAGCCTGATCACCAGCCCTAAAACGAACCTCCCCGTTTAACCAAGGTTTCTCATTGGAAAAAGTTTTTATTTCCTTCCTCACCGTAACACTCTCTGTACATGTGCTAATATAACAAAAAATCAGAGAAGCCAATAAATCAATCTCTATTGATCCATTGATCAAACTCTCTTCAATAAACAAATCCCAATTTGTAAATTCCAACATATCCTGCAACCTCATCATTGCACCATCAGGCCAGATAGTAAAGGTGGGTACACACTAATAGATATATCTGCAGATCAATTGATCTGCAGATATATCTATGGACGGATCGGGCAGTGTGCTGTGCATACACACTGCTCGATCAGTCGGGGACTGACGTCATGAACTGGGCGGGCGTGTACACACGCCCGCCCAGTTCACCTGTCAATCACCGCCGGCCGCCGCAGCATGTGTACGGGCGGTCGGCCGACCGCCCCGTACACACACAGCGACGCGCCAATATATCGGTAGATATATTGGCCGTCGGCTGTGCTGCGCGGCCGACGCGATACGTCTGTGAACGACGGAGTTCACAGACGTATCAGCCGTACACACTGGCCGACGGTCCCGCGATATATCGGCCGTTCAGGAGAACGGCCGATATATCGACCAGTGTGTACGGGCCTTAACAGTTTTAACCACAGGCTTCACTCTTTTAACCTGTGGTTTATAAGTAGGCCACAGAAATAGGGACAGATGATCAGAATTGCTGATATGAGGGCAAACAAAAGTCTCATATGCTAAACTTAGATTAGAATAAACCTGATCTAATGTGTGCATACCCCTCGTAGGGACCAACACATACTTGTAAAATCTTGGCATAACTTTGTTAAAATCCGCCTGATTAAAATCACCCACCACAATAAAACATGCTTCAGCATAGCTAGTTTGTAAAGAGCCTACGGTATTAAAAAGAATCTCCAAAGCCTGATTAACATTCGCACTAGGGGGTATATAAACAGCAACAATAACTATAGCAGAAATTTCCCTAGGCAAATAAAAAGGCCTACACTTAACAATCAAATATTCAATATCCACTGAACAATAAGTATAATATTTTCCCAGAAGACAGAGTCCGATCCGCCCTAAATAAAATCCTGTCGTCAATCGATACAGCTGAATCCAGAACAGAGTACTTTAACCAGGTTTCAGTAAAAATGTATAATGAACAATACTTCAAATATTTCTTATTCGCACAATCCACGTGTAAATCATTGAGCTTACTGGCTAGTGACTGAACATTAGCCAGAAGCAAACTAGGTATAGGGGGCCTCAATGAATACAGACTAAGTCTGGCTTTAATGCCGACTCGTTTCCCCCGCTTTTGCTTCCTCTCCCTCCTCTTCTGCCATGACCAGCCAAACTTGGGGCTCCACAACCGAAAATAATGATTATTCCCTTTACTGGGACGCTGTCTGCAAACACCCCTCGAATACTCATAATTATGCCCGTTCTGCACAGCCTGAGGGAACATAGACACTCTCACATGTGATCCTGGAACAGTCTCCCGGCAGTCCTGCGTTCCTGAAAGCCTGGAAGTAGAGGGACCAGCACCAGGGGGGCTAGATTCAAAACCCCCATCAGCACCCGTCAATCCAGCACCGCCTTTAGCAGAAAGATAGTCACATCCGCAGCCATAGGGACAGGACCGCTCACCGCAGCTCCCACAGAGCCAGTACTCACAAGAGCCGCCGGGGTCAGCGCAGCGGCGCTTCCACTACCCGCACTCACAGAAGCCGCCGGGGTCAGCGCCGCAGCGCTTCCGCTACCCGCACTCAGAGAAGCCGGCGGGGTCAGTGTAGCATCAGTTCCGCTTCCCCTTCTGATCCACGATGCAGGGTCAGTCGCACCAATCCACTGCGGCCTCAACAACATCAGGGGCAATGCTGGGGGCACAGGCAGCAGCTCAGGAGGCAGCCGGAAACCCAGCAGCACCTCCCGGGGGTAAACCATCCCGCTGCTGCAACCCTCGAGCAGGATGCTGAAAACGGCCAGGACCACCAACACTCCTGTCACAATGCAAGCCTCCACGGGCACGCACAGCGCCGGCACCGCCGGCGCCAGGGACTACCGGTATCCATCAAAACCCTAACCTCCCAGCCTTCTATCTGGTTTGTTACCCGGAACAGAGTGGCTTCAGCTGTGGAAATACTCCCTGCAAACATGTTACAAACAGGGAGAGCTGTTTTACCCAAACTGCAGTCCATTAGCTCTTCCCAGTCTGGGCAGTCCCGGTGTACATGATAAGGTTTACTGCAGTTAAAAGTTAAAACATACAGTCATGGACAAGTTATCCTTTTTTTTTTTTTTGCAAAACTGATTTTTATTGAGTTTTTGAATATAAATGTAGGAGTACATTCGGCAAGCAAAACACAAAACACAAAACATGTAAACATGTAAAAAAAACGAGGAGATAAGAGCAGCTAAACAGTAAATTGTCTCACGTACTTCGGTCTCTCCAATAAATGGTATTTTGTAGTTGTAGACCCCTGTAGGTGTGGTCCAGACAATTTTTAGGTAAATATTTAAGTAATAACATTGTAACTTAAAGAGTGAGTTTGGGAAAAAGGGGGGTTTAGAAGGGAGGAGGTGAGGGAAGGGTGAAAAGAGCAGGGGGGGGGGGGTGGGGATAGAGAGAGCACTACTACTTGGTTTTTACTGGTTTGGGTAAGGTGCCTTCCAGGCGTGTACCCAAGATGTTGTGTATGGAGGAATTGTTACATTCTTCATCATTTATGTTCATGGAGTGAGGGCTAAAAACATAGAGTCAGAGGTGGGTATATAGGGTGAGGGAGAAAATATAAAGGTGAAGGAAAAGCATACATGGGGGTAATTGATGGCATGGGAGATGAGAAGGTATTATACCAGACGTACAGCCCGACAAACAATCATGCAGGGGGAAGGGGTAAAATTGTTATTCAAAGAAAGATGTGTGGTTAATTCCCACAGTTGCGTTATCTAGTTGGTCCTTTGGACATCTTCCACAGGGGGTTTTCAAAGGCTGAGGTTATTTGCGTTTGGGTGTCCGGGTCTAGAGTGGACAAATAAGGACTCCATTTTTTGTGGAACTTCGCAAGACTGGAATAACCCGTGAGAATGGTAGTTTTGCGGTCAAAATAAATATATGTCAGCATAACTTTTAAGACTTCAGCTAAAGAGGGGATGGATCTGACAACCCAGCGTTTCAGGATCATTTTTTTTGCGATCGTAAAAAGCATGGTAAACATGGGATATAGTGGCTTAACCCCAGGTATCGAGTTCCACGTTGAGAAATTCATACATAGGCAAGCCCTCGGGTCTGGGCGTAGAGAGATGTGGAAGTTGGAGTTAATAAATCCTAACACTTTATTCCAAAAGCGCTGGATCCTAGTACAACTCCAGAGACAATGGTAGAAGGTGGCTCTGGCCCCTTTGCATTTAGGGCATTTATTAGAGTTGGAGGGGCTATCGGCATCTTGGTTGTAAGGTGGTAAGTATGCTCTATGTATGGTTTTGAGGTGGACCTCTTGAAGGTATGCAGAGTTCAATATTGATAAGGTGCGTTGATGGTGGCTAAGCAGTTGGTCGTAGGAGGTGATATTCGAGATCTCTGATTGCCATGCTGCAGCTAGTTTTGGTAGGTATGTTGTGGCTGGAATGTTCACTAGGTGAGTATATAGCTGTTTGATTTTGTAAGCTTTGGACTCCCATTGCTTTAAAATTTTTGCTAGTGGGGAGAGGTGAGTTGTGTGAGGGGGATTAAGGTTAAGTGATGTCAGGTAGTGTCTCACTTGAAGGTACATGAAGAAGTGAGAGGAGGGTAGAGAATATCTGTCTCTCAGCGTTTCAAATTGCGTGATGTGTCCGCCTGGATCGAAAACCTGTGATGCAGAGCACAGCCCCCTCTCCCGCCATTGGAGGAATAAGATGTTGTGAAGAGATGGAGGGAAGGATGGGTTTCCCCAGAGAGGTATATATGTGGAAGCAGTATGGTTTAGTTTTAATTTCTTATGGATTTTCACCCAGCTAAGATAGGTGTCTCTGAATAGAGGGTGTTTCAAGATGGGGGGTGGAATCAGGGCCTTTTTTGTGTGTAGAAGAGCACCAGGAGAGAATGGGCTGAGGGCATTCGTGTCTAAGGCTAGGTCTGTGTAAGTGCTCTTGCCCAGTAGCCAGTCTGTGGCATATCGAAGGAAGATTGTAAGGGAATATGATGCAAAATCTGGGACTCCGAACCCTCCCTCTGACTTGTCCATCACCAGCTTCGCAAAAGCTATCTTGGGCTTCTTTCCTTGCCAGATAAAACGGGTCATAGCTCTGCGCAGCTTGATGATGTCCAGGTCCTTGAGGCCAATTGGAAGGGATTGCATGATATAAAAGATTTTCGGAAATATTACCGATTTAAGGACTGCAATCCGTCCCATCATAGATAGGGGAAGAGTGGCCCAGCCCTCTAGTTTGGTAAGGACAGTAGAGATAACTGTTGAAAAATTTAGCTCATATGTACTAGCATTATCTCGCGGGATACTGATTCCCAAGTATTTGAGGTGTGACTGTGTGATCGTGAAGGTAGTGGTCTGCGTGAGTGTGGAGAGCAAGGAGGGGGAAACATTTAAAGGAAGTAATTCTGATTTTTCAACATTAATCTTGTATCCCGCCGTTGTACCAAAATCTGAGATCAGGCGTAGGATTTCAGGGATAGATGAAAGTGGGTCAGATATAAATAAGAGCATGTCATCTGCAAATAAGGCGACCTTAAGTTCGGTTGTCCCAACAAAGATACCAGTGTAAGAGGTAGAGAGTCTAAGGGCAATGGCCAAGGGTTCCAAGGCAATGGCAAATAGAAGAGGGGATAAGGGGCAGCCCTGTCTTGTACCTTTTCCAATAGAAAAGGGGTTGGAGAGGAAGCCGTTGCAAGATATTTGGGTAGTTGGAGATGAATAAAGAGTTTTGATAGCTTGGATAAAGGGTTTTGGGTAGCCAAATCGGTGTAGGGTAGTATAGAGGTGTGGCCATTCGACTAGGTCGAAGGCTTTTTCCGCATCTAGGGATAGGATGGCAGAGCCTGTGTGAGCTAAATCGGATTGGCAGGAGTGTAACGCTGCTATCACCTTTCTCACGTTGACCACTGAATGCCTGCCGACTATGAAGCCGGTCTGATCTGGATGGATGGTGTGGGGAAGCGTGAATTTTAGGCGGTCAGCTATAATTTTTGCAAAAAGCTTGTAGTCCAGGTTCAGCAGGGATATTGGGCGGTACGAGCCGGGGAGCGACAGGTCCCTTCCAGGCTTTGGGAGTAGTTTAAGGATGGCTGAGTTGAAATGTGGAGGGGGGGTCTTCCCTAGCAACAGGGAATTGAAAACCTCAACTAGGATAAAGTCAAATTTGTGGTGGAGCATTTTATAAAATTCCCCAGTATAGCCATCGGGGCCTGGGGCCTTATGAGGCTTCAATTGCCCAATTGCCAGGCGGACTTCAGTTAGAGTAATTGGGGATAGAAGTTGAGAAGCCAGTTCTTCCGACAGGGCTGGGTAAGGGAGAGCCTCCCAAAAGAAGGAGGAGGGCTGGTGTGTCCCTGAAGGGGGTGAAGAGTGGGTGGGCTCTGGAGGGTGAGTGGGGGTGTTGGGCTGGGGTGATGTTGTTTGTGAGGGAATGTTTGGACTGTTTGACGTATAAAGCTGTGAGTAGAATGTATGCATAATCTGAGCTATCTGTTTATTCGTGGATGTCAGGGTTCCTTGTGTGGTGCGAAGGGGATGTACGATCGCTGGTGAATGAGTACCTTTTAGTAAATTGGAGAGTAGGCGTCCAGTTTTGTTGCCAAACTTGTGGAATTTGTGATGGACTGAAAAAAGGTACCTGTCACCCATTTCCGATAGAAATTCATCAAAATGGACTTTGGATGTCAGATATGCCTGTTTTGTGGCTGGGGAGGGGGATGATTTATAGGTCTGAAAAGATTGGGATAAAGTGTCTTGAAGTGTCAGGTATTGAGCCGAATATTTCTTGTTGGAAGCTGCGGTGAAAGATAAAATTGCACCTCTGAGTACGGCTTTTGCCGACATCCAGAACAGGAATGGGTCGGAATTAATGTGTTCAGAGTTGTTGGTACAAAAGTCTTCCCAAGCAGCCTCCAAGAAGGATTTGAAAGTTAGAGATTTGCAGAACCTAGAGGGGAATTTCCACATTTTAGTTGTATCTCTATCGTCGGGAAAATGGGCAGTAAAGGTGACCAAGGCGTGGTCAGAGAGGGAGATGGGGGCAATGGTGCATTGGGTAACTTGAGGAAAAAGAGTATGGGAAATAAAGAAGTAGTCAATGCGGGAGAGAGAGCCGTGCGCCGCTGAGAGACAGGTGTATTCCCTCTCTGTTGGGTTTAGAGCTCGCCAGAGATCTATAACCTGTAGGGTAGATGAGAAGAAGGGGATGCCTAGTTTGGGGAGTGTGGAGTGAGAGATCTTATGTGTTGAGGATTTGTCTAGGAGTGAGGAAGAGATCAGGTTAAAGTCCCCTCCGATGATGAGGTTATCTCCCATGTAGGGAGTCAGAAGGGCTATTAGCTGGCGGAGGTATGACTTGGAATAAGGGGGGGGAGCGTATATGTTAGCCAGAATAAATGTTTTACCCAGCAAGTCTACAGAAACTACTACGAATCTACCTGAGTCATCTGCAGTGGTGTTGTGTATTTCGAAGGGTAGAGATCTGCGTACCAGGATAGCTACACCACGTGCTCTGGAGTTGTAAGAGGAGGATGCCAATACAGACCAACCCAGCATTCCCAATTTCAAGGTTTCAGACGGGGTTAGGTGGGTTTCCTGAAGGAATGCCACGTCCACGCCACTTTTCTGTAAGTAAATCAGGAGTTTCCTCCTTTTCGCTGGGGAGTTAATTCCTCCAACATTCCATGTGGCGTAGCGAAGATCAGGCATCCCCTCCGGAAACTGGGAGAAACAGGAAGAGTGTATCAAAACATTGGGGGTTTAGGGTAACAGCCTTCATCATGAGTACATTATGAGTTACTGCAACATCTAGCCAATTCACAGAGCTAAGAGTTGTGCTTGAGAGGAAAGGAGGGAAAGGAATGACAGCAAGAGTGCAGGTAGAGATAGAGGGAAGAGGGGGATGAACAGACCTAAGAGGGGGCAGCCAGAAGTTAGGATCTGGCGCCGCACTTCCGTAATAGCTAAGTAAAAACAGTGTAAAAAACAAGAAACACATCCGGCGGGGAGGGGTAGGTCCGTCCCTGCTCCCCAGTGTGCATCGAAATATAAGGGTGACCAGGAGGTCTCCGCAGTGTACTATAAAGCATGTAAATAAACATATCATATAACTTAATCTGCAAATGTGATAATCTGATTGTTATGATATGAGCTGAAGTGACTGCTTTTCCTTTAAATGGCCAAAGCATGACATAACGGGGTTAAGGCTTTGAAACGTTATTCTGTGGAATCTGTGATGTCGGCGTCTTTCGCTTGGGACAGCTCCTGGAGATATGCCATTGCATCCGGGGGGTTGGAAAAGTCCTTGAACGAGGTCCCATCGTAAATGCGGAGTCTAGCAGGGTATAACAGGCCAAATTTTCGTCCTTCTGCGACCAACCTCGAGCATACGGGTGAAAAGCCTTTTCTGGCTCGCGATAGCTCTGCAGAGTAGTCCTGGAATATATGTAGTTTGTGTCCTTCCCATGACAGGGTTTTGGCCTTGCGAGAGGCTGACCAGATCTCCATCTTGTGTAAATAGTTTAGGCAGCGGAACAGTGTAACGCGGGGTCTCGGTCTGTTAGGGGTCTGTGTCGGACCCACCCTATGTACCCTCTCTATAACCATGTCCTGGCAAACTGACTCAATGCCTAGGAGCGAGGGGAGAGTGTTGCGGACAAAGTGGGCCAATGCAGGTCCCTTGATAGATTCGGGCAGACCAACCAGCCTAATGTTATTACGACGCGATCTGTTCTCAATGTCGTCGATCTTGTTCCATAGCTGGTAATTATCATTAGTGAGACGTTTTACTGTAAGTTGTAAACCCTCTACGTCATGGGAGACAGCAGTGACTTGCTGCTCTGTTTTGGAGACTCTGTGTGTGAGGTGCTGAAGTTGACTGGTGATGTCAGCCACAGCCTTAGTGAGAAGGGGTGTCATGGTGGCTGTTATGGCTGCCACTACGTCTGTGTAAGTCACAGGGGTCTCGTTGTCGGCACTTACTTGGCCCCCAGAAGCTGTTCCCTCGGCTGCAGTCTTTTTGTGGAGGGGGGGAGCGCTATCGATAGCGGAATCCGCCGTCATCGTTCCCGCAGCGCGCCGCTTCTCCTGGCGTGGAGGCTGCGACTGTTGCTGCTGCTGGTGGTCCGGCTGGGGGTGCGCCGTCAACGGGGCCAAAAACTTCTCCATTTGCAGGGGGATCGGTCACTGGGACACTGCTGGAGGCTCCGGGGTCGAAACGAGGCTTTAAAAGCCTTGTAAAAGGTATTTGTTGGGGAGCGGCGGACGGAGCTCAGGACGGAGCTCAGTTCTCCATGAGGCCGGAACCGGAAGTCTAAGTTATCCTTTTTAACAAGCGGAATCTGAATCCTTGGGTTTGGTACTGGTCTTACCCCTTGCTTCTTTTTATTCAAATTTCCAAAGGGTAAGATACGAATCAACCACAACTGCTAATTTCTCAAACATTTGGGGGTCAACCTGAAGAACCCACTGTTGTACAACAGGATCTAACACCCATATAGCATGGTCTAATGTAAAAACCTCTACTATGTGTATTTGTGCCAGTGTGACCAAGCTCTGCTTAATCTGGCTAGTTCCGCCAGTTGGACCCTTGGGGTCTCAGAGGGGTTCAGTCGCCAGTCATGGAATCTTTGAGCTTTACTGGGGTCCATCATCCCACCCTGGAGAGGATAGCTTTTATCATGTGTGAATAGGAGTCTGCTTATGACACTGATAAATCCACATAAGGTGTCTGAGCTTTCCCCTTCAGACAGAGAGCTAACCTTCCTGCCCACTGCTCCACTGTTAATATTAGCCTGGTAGCTGTGTATTCAAACAGGCACAAAAATGCTTCTATATCATCTGATGGTGTCAGTGCTTGCAGTACCTCTCGCTCCTGTCCACCTTTCCTTATTTCCACCAACTCCTCATGCAGCAACTGGACCTGGGTTTGCTGGCCCTGTATTATGGTTTGCTGGCTGGCAGTCATATCAGTAAACCTCTTTCAAACCTCCTCCATTTACACAGTGATACAGCTTTGTGAACAAACGTTGCAGGCTTGGCCAGCCAGCTCTTTCCGGCAAGCCAGTTAAAACAGCCAAGTGAAAAATAACAGCTATCTTTGTGTGTGCTTGACCTCTACTGGCCACATTGCCATAAGTATAAACACTATACAGTGTTTCTTGGTCTCTAATTCAAACACACCATCATAAACTGTGAACAATTGCTGTATAATGGCTGGCCTGCCCAGCTCACTTACCCAGCTGTGGTCAGAGTGCCTCAGTCTCACCAAATCGCGGTAAAGCTACTAGCATCCTGCAACATGTTTTGCTGCCGCTGTGGAAAGATCCAGTCACCTTCCAGGACCCTTTGTCATATAACAACATCGAGCAAGAGTCCCTGTTCGGGTGCCACATGTAACAAGGATCACATACCCAAATTGCAGGTTTATTTTCCAGAACTTTTCCATAGGTAGGCAATTCATAACTGAACATAAGCAGTTACCAGCAAGTCACAGGATACAGAATAGTTCACATCAGTTCTTAGCATACAAGGTGTAAATTCTCCAAAGTCCATTGATCCAGGACACCTAACAGTAGAAACCCCACTGGCCTATCACCTGGGTGGCTAGTTCACTATCAGAAGCCCTGTCTCTTGTGTTTGAAACCATTTTAAGAGCAGGCTGACCGATGTCTGTAATCATTCTTGCTGTTGCTCAAACTTGATCAAACTGAATACCTGTAGTGAAATAACTAACAATCTGTATACACTTAGGTCGGTAACAAACCTGAGTGTATACAGATCGTTTGTGATTTCACTGCTGCTAATGCTGCACACTTTGCACTTTGTTGTTAGTGTTTTGCGACCGTAAATGTCTAAACAGAAGGTCTGGCTGGTGGGATTGTGGAGCACACCTTGAGCGGAGTCACCTATGGGGTAAGTTGTACCTACAGTAATTATTTCTCTTTGTTTGCAGTGTGTAATGTTTGTCCTAAGGAAGAGGATACTATCCCCAAAACATAGACTGCCATTAAAGCACCCTGTGTGAATTTTCACGTATGTACAGTCTCCAAGTGCCGCCATTCTTCTATGCTTGCATATTTCGGGGGCAGACACTGCCTAGGATAGACTTGTGGAAAGATAGATAGATAGATAGATAGATAGATAGATAGATAGATAGATAGATAGATAGATAGATAGAGAACTAGAGTGGCAGTATCACCAGAGATGGTACTGATGAACTGCACATACTGTGTGGGGCAGGATGGATCTGCCCAAACAGAGAAGAAAAGAGAAACAGAGAAGAAAAGAGAAACAGAGAAGAAAAGACACCCAGGGCCGGATTAACAATTGGGCGGATTGGGCTGCAGCTCCAAGCCCCCAATGAAAATAGGCCCAGAGGATTCTCTGCAATCTGACACCCATGCAGTGCAACTAGCTGCTGTAACTAGAAGTGTCAGCCTCAGAGTACTGCCCGCCCTGGTGCTTACCTCCTCTCACCCACCCTGCGCCCGCCTCCCCGGGGTAGAGTCCAACTCCAACATGACCGGAATGGATGCTGTGTGGGTGGCCCTTCCCCATTCTGATGCTGCACTCACTGTGAGCAGGCAGAGACATCCTGATAGCCCCGCCCATCCCCAGGACCAGACCCGCCCCCTTCCTGCTCCTAAAGCCTCAGCTGCCTCCCTCTTCTATTAGGGTTAGCTTAGCTGCTGCAACAGCCTGACCAGTCTTCCCCATACTGGTAGCTATACAGGCCCCCAGCAAAGAGCCATGTTCATGGAGTGTCGAGGTGCAGGGAGAGCCCAGCAGACTAAATCAAGATGGCCACCGCCAGTACAAGCCACGCCCCCAATGTGATTTGAACAGGAAGGGGACCAGGAGCCGGCCCCAGGGGAGAGTACAGCTCAACAAACACCCTCACCCGCACACCTGCAGTAAGGTGCAGGTAGAGGACAACTGCCAGGAACAGGATAGACGAAGCTCTGGGGTGAAGTCATCCAGTCAGGCAGGCCATGGTCGAAGCAGCAGGAGGAGGTGGATCTCAGTCCCTGAGGTCAGTAAGAGTAGGGAGGTACTATAGTGCTATTACTGACTGTATGTATTGTGGAAACACGGTGCAGTGAAGTAGTATGGTGATGTAGTATAGCGATAGTGTGTGGAGAGGTAAAACAGTAATGCATTTGGAAGTAGTGCAGTAATGTGGTGCGGGAAGGTAGCGTAGTAATGTGGTGTGGGAAGGTAGTGCAGTAAATTGTTGTGGGAAGGTACTGCACTACGGTGGTGTGGGAAGGTAGCGCAATAATTTGGTGTGGGAAGGTATTGCAGTAATGTGGTGTGGGAAGGTAGTGCACTACAGTGGTGTGGGAAGGTAGCGCAGTACGGTGGTGTGGAAAGGTAGTGCAGTACATTGGTGTGGGAAGGTAGCGCAGTACAGTGATGCGGAAAGATAGCGCAGTAATGTGGTGTGGGATGGTAGTGCAGTATGGTGGTATCAGAAGAGAATGCAGTGAGGTGGTATGGGAAGGTAAAATAGTACGGTGCTGTGGGAAATTAGCACAGTTCGGTGGTGTGCGAAGGTAGCGCAGTAATGTGGTGTGGGAATATAGGGCAGTAATGTGGTGTGGGAATATAGGGCAGTAATGTGGTGTGGGAATGTAATGCAGTACGGTGGAGTGGGAATGTAGGGTAGTAATGTGGTGTGGGAAAGTAGCAGAGTAATGTGGTGTGGGAAGGTAATGCAGTAATGTGGTGTGGAAAGGTAGCACAGCAATGTGGTGTGGGAAGGTAGTCTGGGCAGGCAGTGCAGTGAAATAGTGTGTGGATATATTGTACTGATATACTAAGTATCATAATGATATAGTGTGGTGATGTAGTGTGTGGAAGTAGCACAGTAATGTAATGTGGGTATGTCGTTCAGTGATGTAGTTTGGGGAGGTAGTTCAGTAATGTAGTGCAGGAAGCTAGCTTAGTGATGTAGTGTGGGCAGGTAGCGCAGTGTGTATGTCACCACACCCCCTCTTCCCACCCAGGAAAACCTCCCTATGGCGCTGATCACACTACCTGCGGTGGCACACAATAGGCCCTTCCGAAATCTCAGCTCTAGGCCCATGTGGACCTTAATCTGGCACTGAACACATCTACAGTATACCCTTTGCACAGTGTCCAGGTGAGGCTGGTGAGCAGCCAGAAAGTCCAGGGGGGGCTGCAGGACAAGTCAGTCTGGAAGACTTCTGCAGTCAGGAGAGACTGCCTGTTGAGACAGAGCCAAGCTGGGGCTGCAGGGAAAGTGAAGCAGGCCAGATGGACAGTATTCATACCTGCAGGGAAAGCCCTAGACTCTGACACTCTTATCTGTGAAGCTGTGGCAGTGAGCCAAGCCAGGCTGAAGCCTGTGTTACCCTGCAGCAAACAGGACTGAGACTGATTATGGGAGCAGGTGTGGCAGTCCAAAGCCTGAGACTAGGCCAGAGTCGGTCTTACTTTGCAGGAAACAGAGTGGTAAAGACTTTTGTCAGAGACATAATATACAGACTAGCTGCCCAATGATAGTCAGAGGTGAAGTGTGTTAGTGTCGTTAATGCGGGCTAGGTGTTTAATATTGTCAGGTCATTTGTGTCAAATGCTGCCAGTAAAGCGTAATAATTTTATTTATTCACTGGCAAATATCTCTCTACCTCTCTCTCTGTATATATATACACAATGGGGGTAATTCCAAGTTGATCGCAGCAGAACATTTTTTAGCAGTTGGGCAAAACCATGTGCACTGCAGGGGGGGCAGATATAACATTTGCAGAGAGAAATAGATTTGGGTGGGTTAGTTTATTTTTGTGCAGGGTAAATACTGGCTGCTTTATTTTTACACTGCAATTTAGATTGCAGATTGAACTCACCACACCCAAATCTAACTCTCTCTGCACATGTTATATCTGCCTCCCCTGCAGTGCACATGGTTTTGCCCAATTGCTAACAAAATTCCTACTGCGATCAACTTGGAATTATCCCCCATATGCACTGCAGTGGAGGTAGATATAACATGTGCAGGAAGAGTTAGATTTGGGTGGGTTATTTTATTTCTGTGCAGGGTAAATACTGGCTGCTTTATTTTTACACTGCAAATTAGATTGCAGATTGAACACACCACACCCAAATCTAACTCTCTCTGCACATGTTATATCTGCCTCCCCAGCAGTGCACATGCAGCCCCATTACTGTTTGACCGTCACCTACCCTGTAGCATCCTTTCTTACAGCAGCCCCAATTACTTCTCTTTTTTCCTGATGCAGCTTTGGCCAGCTCACCACACCTCCTGCTGGTGCCTCTGTCTGGTTCTATGTCTCGCCTTGTGTCCTGAAAATCTCCCCCCTGGTGCTCCTGTTAGCCAGCAATGTCTCTGCTAGTGCCCTGGTCAACTAGCCCCCACTAGTGCCCCTTGTAGCTACCCAGAAAACTCCCCCCCACCCAAAGCAGCTTCAAACACCACATTCCCCCATTAAATCCCCCCACATGCAACTGTCCTATCACCTGCCCCCCGGCTGCTGCCACAATTAGTTCCCCTGTAGCAGCCCTGGTAATTTCCCACTCCAAATGCTGCCCCAATCACATCTACCATTAGCCCTGGAATGGATCACCTATTTTTGTGATCCACTGCTTCAACTCTGCTGGACTCAACCTCCTCTAATGTCAGAGCCTCAATCTCCATTTAAAGAAACTGAGCCTGCTCCACAGACCATGAAGCACACCTCTCACTGTAGACTTGGATGAGTTTCTCCTTACCCTCTCTATATCTGTGGACACACTGTCTCTATATTGTCCCTACAACACCCTAAGTATCCATCAGACCAAACTGTCAACCGTTCCCCTCCCTGTCAGTGAGCTGTGTGGGTGTGACAGCATTAATATCAGTGATTATTGTGTGTTGACAACATCCATGTCAGTATGTTGTGTGTAATGGTGTCCTTGTCAGTAAGCTGCGTTTGTGAATGTCCATGTTGATATGATGTGTTTGTGACAGTGGCTATGTACAGTAAGTAAGCTATATGTATCAGCATCCTTGTCATTAAGCTGTGTGTGACTACAGCCATGTAAATATTCTGTGGCTGAGACAGTTGACCTACTAGGGCCTAATTCAGACCGGATCCCTATGCTGCAAATTTGCAGGTTTGCGATCAGATAGTCACTGCCGAGGGAGAGTGAAAACTCGCCCCATGCAAGTGGGCTAATGCATGTGTACGCCATGAGAGAACTCCGCCAGACAGCGGAAATCTGCAAATCCGTTCGCACCATACTCACCAACAAATGATTATCCAGTCTGTGCAGTCTGTGGGTAGCCCAAGACTTACTTCTACAGTGCGATACAAACAGGCTGATCGGAGCCGGAGCTGAAGTCACACACCCACCCTGGGAACGTCAGCATTTTTCCTGACACTCCCTGAAAATGGCCATTTACCACCCACAAATGTCCGCTTCCTGTCAATCACCGTGTGAAAGCTTTGGAATCGAAATTTTTGCACCATCCTGTTGCTGTTTGGCATTGTGGTGCATATGCATTTGCAGTCATTTGATAATTCGCACAACAGTGATCAGGTCTGAATTGGGCCCCTAATTCATGTATGTATGCAAAGCCAAGGTTTACATAGAAATACAATGTTGCGTGGTCTGAGCAGGTGCAAGATCTATTCTGTATCTGTGCAGAGTGGTTCTGGTGATATATCTCTCTCAGCGCCATGTCAGCTGCAGCATGATTGTGACATGCTGTGGCGCTTGGGTGATGGAGCGGGTCCAGAACATGGCACCACTCTTCAAATCGGGGTAGTGTTGCCCCCATTTCTGAAGGCGTGATAGGCCCGTGGTCTCGGTCATTGGCCACAGACTTCTGGGACCTGGGTGTCTGGATCCTATGGTTAGTCTGAGCAAGCTTCGGCTTATGCAGGCTGTCAGGTGGCTGACATCATTGCGAATTGCGACCGATAATGGTAATGATGGTGATCTGGGGCTGCTTCCTCAGACGCAGCACTCGCATATTGCAAATGTGGTCAGGAAGCGTCTATCTCCTACAGACACCACCTGTTGCATTTGAATGTTAATGACATAGAATTGCACAGTCACTTCCTTGTGGTTTGTATAATTCCATGCAGTCATTAATTAGGCCCAAGTAAGCTGTGTGTGCAGTGTCATCACAACAGGGGTGCAAGCAAGCTGTGTGTGCAGTGGCATCACAACAGGGGTGCAAGCAAGCTGTGTGTGCAGTGGCATCACAACAGGGGTGCAAGTAAACTGTGTGTGCAATGGTATCACAATGGGGGTGACATTACGTGCAGCACAGTGCTTCTGTCACTGTGCAGGAGCATGCACTGCACTAGTCCCCAGCAGCAGCCCGCATCTCTGGCACCCCCTGAGCACTTATTTTGTCCTCCCGCACCAGGTGCCGTTGGAATCAGTGATGCCCCGGTGTGTGTGTGACAATGTTCTTGTCAGTAAGCTGTGTGTGTGTGTGTGTGTGTGTGTGAGACAATGTTCTTGTCAGTAAGCTGTGTGTGTGTGTGTGTGTGTGTGTGTGTAGTAACAGTTGTGTTACTGTTTCCCCTCCACTTTCTGTTTGACAAAAGTGACAGTTTTTTTAATGTATATTGGGAAGGCATGACAAGCAGTAGAGGACAATATAAGACTAGGCGCTATATTACGAAGTGGTGGCTTTCAACTTTTCTGTGGGTTGTAGCAGAAATTTAAATCACCACTGACATTCAGTTTTAAAGCCCAGCATGCATTACACTGAATGTGAGTGCTGCTTTACATTTTAAGGTACAAGCTGCAAAGTTTAAGGCCTATTATGGTTAAGGTTTTAGAGAAAGTTATTATTTTTTTTATTTGGTAAAATGTTTTACTTGTTAAAGTAAGGAATTTACATAATGTTGGTCATGTCAAGTGCTGTCTGCAGCGGGTGTACATTCAACCCTTCTCTAGGTCAGCATTTCCTGTTTTCTCTCTCAGTGATGCCCCCCCCATAAGACTCTAGTACAACTAGTCTCTGTGGAATAGAGGAATTTGAAAATTAAGCTCCTATTGGTGCCCTTGCTGTAGAAGTGAATTACGGGGTGAGAGTCAAGTAGCCAGTGCTTGGAAAACTGAGGAGCAGCACTGACCCCTGCAGGGAAGGGTTGGCCAAGGTTGGCATAACAGGCAAGGTCACAGAGAGACACACTTTACTCATCACCCTAGACCCCCCAGTGTGTCAGGCTTTAGACCGATTGGGCATGCTAGGGTAGTGATGGTCACTGATGGCTCTACCATCAGTAGACAAATGTTTTTAAACCATTGGTAGAAAACCATAGCTGTGCAGACTGTCGCCATCGGACCAGTGCTGCATATGTTTTCTCAACATCACATACCACCGTGGTGTGACATCAAAGCTATTCATGTCAAAACTCTTGCCCTCATTCATATACCACTGAAGGTAGCAAAGTCTTTGATGGTCAATAAGCTATAGGGGACACACTTAAAATTTTAAATCACATATTCTGATTTTCTAATTGCAATCTACATTGCTCATTACCTACTGAGCCTTGTGATATTTGACTTCTAAAGTGGAATGCCACAGTTTGTTAGGCCCTGAAGTTACTCTTTTCCTGACCAATTGGAATCTTTATTGCTTTGCCTGCTTACTATGTCTTTACTGATATGACTTCACCATGTACAGAAACACTCATAAGGGGGGAAAAATACCCAGCAAGGAATTATGCACCATCTCATCTGTCCTGATTCACATCAACCTGATGACTCTCCCAAGGCCTCTCAGGTGGACTCCTTTATTGTGGACCTGCTGACAAGCGACTCTTTTGGAACTAAAAGTGACATACAGTACAGGCCATGTTAGCTGAACTAAATAAAACTCTTACATCAAACTTTCAGAAACTATCTGCTGGTTTCCGCAATGAGCTGGCATCCCTTATTAGTTGCACTGCCACAGTGGAGTCTAAAGTGGAATCTAAATCAAGTGGTCTCCTGGAGGCTTCTCAGTACATCATTTACCTACAGTGTAATGGGAGGTCGAGCTACTCAGAGATACAAATGAGGATCTTGAAAATAGGGAAATATGGACCAATCTCAGAATTTGAGATACTGAATCTCAGAGTCCATACCTTCCCTGGACTTGGAACTATACTTTAAAAATGTATTTCACTTACTGAGCAATCCCTGCTTATCGAGCATGCTCACAGAGCTCTTTGGTCGAATCCTAAAGATGGTGACCCTCCGAGAGATGATGTGCTGTAATTCTTGTAATTAAACAAATCAAAGATCAGGTGACAAATGCTAGCAGATAAACACCCTGCATCCTCTTTGAAAGCTCTTACTTGCAGATATTCCAGGTTTTGGCTCCTTCCACCATTCTCAAATGCAGGAACCTGCGGGATACCACCAAGATACTCTGGCACAATTGATACAAATACAAATAGTAACATAGTAACATAATCGGTGAGGTTGAAAAAAAGACTAGTAGTCCATCGAGTTCAACCTGAATTATATTGCATTCCCTAATATATTTAGGTTAAAGGCTATAGCCTTGTATATCTTTTTCCGTTAGAAATTTGTGTAACCCATTTTTAAACGCATTGACTGAGTCTGCCATTACAATTTTCTCTGACAGTGTATTCCACATTCGTATTGCCCTTACAGTGAAGAATCCCTCCCTGTGCTGAGTGCAAAATGTCCTCTCCTCAAGCCTTAACGGGTGTCCGCACGTTCTGTGTGGAGGCCTCTTAGTAAACAACTCACCTGATAGCTCTGCATATTGCTACTTTATATATTTGTAAATATTAATAATATATCCTTTTAGTCATCTCATTTCTAGTGTAAGCATATCTAACCTATAAAGTCTCTCCTCATAGTTCAGTGTCTCTAACTCCTTAATCAATTTGGTAGCTCGTCACTGAACCTTTTCAAGTTGTAATATGTCTCTTTTAAAGTGTGGTGCCCAGAACTGTACACAATACTCAAGATGCGGCCGTACCAATGATTTGTACAGTGGCAGGATTGCACTCTCATCCCTTGTCTCAATTCCCCTTTTAATGCATGCTAACACCTTATTTGCCTTTGTTGCTGCCTTTTGACATTGTGTGTTGCTGCTAAATCTACTATCAATGAGCACCCCCAAATCCATTTCTAATACAGTATCCCCTATTTTTTCCCCATTTAATTGGTAGGTTGCATGTTAATTCTTAGTCCCAAAGTGCATAACTTTACATTTTTCCACATTAAATCTCATACACCATTTCATTGCCCAAACTTCCAGTTTACTTAAATTGCTCTAAAGAGACTCCACATCTACATCTGTCTTGGTTACCCTACATATTTTAGTATCGTCTGCAAAGACTGATACTGTTCTTTCTAGTCCTTCACCTAAATCATTAATAAATATATTAAACAATAGTGGCCCCAGCACAGAAACCTGTGGTATTCCACTAATTACTTTAGTCCAGATGGAAAACATCCCATTAATCACCACTTGCTGTTCGCTGTTATCAAGCCAATTACTCACCCATGTACAAATAGCATCTCTTATACCGAGCCTCCTTAATTTGAAAGTCAGACTCCTGTGAGGTACTGTGTTGAAAGCTTTTGCAAAATCTAGATAAACCACATCAACTGCATTGCCCTGGTCGAGATTGTCACTTACTATCTCATAGAAGCTAATCAAATTAGTTTGGCATGACCTATTTCTCACAAAACCATGCTGGTTCTTATTAATAGCATGTGAGTTCTCCAAGTAATCCTGTAAACTGTCCCTTAGTATACTTTCCAATAGTTTTCCCACTATTGATGTCAGACTAACTGGTCTATAGTTACCAGGATGAAGTTTAATAACCTTTTTAAATATTGGGACTACATCCGCTATATGCCAGTCCTTTGGTACCATGCCTGATCTAAGTGACTCAGTGAAAATCAGATACAGTGGCCTTGCTATTTCAGCATTTAGCTCCATCAGATCTCTAGGATGTAGGCCGATTAATTAGTCTTTATTTTTTTTAGTCATTCACAGACTACTTCCTCAGACAGTATTAAGCAATGGGCCTTTATCAATACTATTGTTATTGTTTCTCACTGTTCCCACAATCTGGTCCTCTCTAGTAAACACTAATGAGAAAAAGCTTTTTCTTTGTTGTCATTTATCAGGAATCCCAGTTCGCTTTTTAATTGTCCTATATTCTCTTTTTTTAGCCTGTTACCATTTATGTACTTAAATAATTTTTTTAGGGTTAGTTTTACTTTCCTTAGTGATTTGCTTTTGTTTTCTATTTTAGCTGCTCTGATTTCCTTTTTGCATTTTTTGTTACATTCCTTGTAGTACTGGAATGACTCCTCTTTCCCATCTGATATGAAAGCTTTGAATGCTCACCTCTTTTTATCCATTTCATCCTTTACCTTTTTGTTTAACCACATTGGTTTGAATTTAATACTCTTATTTTTACTGCCAAAGGGGATGCACTTATGGGTATACAGTGGGGTAAAAAAGTATTTGGACAGCCATCGATTGTGCAAGTTGACCCACTTAAAAAGATGAGAGAGGTCTGTAATTTCCATCATAGGTACACTTCAACTATGAGAGACAGAATCTGGAAAAAAAACACAGGAAATCACATTGTATAATTTTTAAAAAAATGTACTTGTATATTCTTGTGGAAAATAAATATTTGGACACCTACCAAGCAGCAAGATTTCTGGCTCTCACAGACCTGTTACTTCTTTAAGAAGCTCTTCTATCCTCCACTGGTTACCTGTATTAATGGCACATGTTTTAACTGATTTTCTGTATAAAAGACACCTGTCCACACCCTCAAACAGGCAGACTGCTACCTCTCCACCATGGCCAAGACCAGAGAGCTGTCTAAGGACACCTGGGACAAAATTGTAGAGCTGCACAAGGCTGGGATGAGCTACTCGACAATAGACAAGCAGCTTGGTGAGAAGAGATCAACTGTTGGTGCAGTTATTAAAAAATGGAAGAAATACAAGATCACTGACAATCTCCCTCAATCTGGGGCTCCATGCAAAATCTCACCTCGTGGTCAATGATCTTGAGAATGGGGAGGAATCAGCCCAGAACTACATGGGGAGACCTGACCAATGACCTCAAGAGAGCTGGGACCACAGTCACAAAGGTTACCATTAGTAACACACTACGTCGTCATGGATTGAAATTCTGCAGTGCCCGAAAGGTCCCCCTGCTTAAGCCAGCACGTGTCCAGGCCCATCTAAAGTTTGCCAGTGACCATCTGGATTATCCAGAGGAGGATTAGGAGAATGTAATGTAGTCAGATGAGAGTAAAATCGAACTTTTTGGTATAAACTCCACTTGCCGTGTTTGGAGGGAGAAGAATGATGAATGGCATCCCAAGAACACCATACCCACTGTGAAGCATGGGGTTGGAAACATCATGCTTTGGTGCTGCTTTTCTGCAAAGGGGACAGGATGACTGATCCGTATTAAGGAGAGGATGAATGGGGCCATGTATCGTGAGATTTTGGGCAAAAACCTCCTTCCCTCAATAAGAGCATTGAAGATGGGATGTGGCTGGGTCTTCCAGCATGACAATGACCCCAAACACACCGCTGGGGCAACTAAGGAGTGGCTCCATAAGAAGCATTTCAAGGCCCTGGAGTGGCCTAGTCAGTCTCCAAACCTCAACCCAATAGAAAATCTGTGGAGTGGAAAGTCCGTGTTGCCCGGCGACAACCACAAAACATGACAGATCTAGAAAAGATCTGCATGGAAGAATTGACCAAAATACCTGCTACAGTGTGTGCAAACCTGGTCAAGAACTACAGGAAATGTTTGACCTCTGTAATTGCCAACCGAGGTTATATTACAAAGTATTGAGTTAAACTTTTTGATTGTCCAAATATTTATTTTCTGCAAGAATATACAAATAAATTGTTTAAAAATCATACAATGTGATTTCCTGTTTTTTGGGGGGGTTTTCAGATTCTGTCTCTCACAGTTGAAGTGTACCTGTAATGGAAATTACAGACCTCTCTTATCTTTTTAAGTGGGTCAACTTGCACAATCGGTGGCTGTCCAAATACTTTTTTACCCCACTGTATTTGTCTAGCATCGTTTTAAAAACATCCCACATGTCGGCAGTGTTCTTTCGCTGAAACAAAGTTTCCCAATCTATGTCCTTTAGTGATTGTTTCAGCATGTTAAAATTTGCTTTTTTAAAGTTAAAAATCTTGGTTGTACGCTTAGAGTGCTGCTTTTGAATGCTAATGTCGAATGTGATCATATTATGATCACTGTTACCCAAGGTTTCACCTACTGCGGCATTCGCTATTATCTCCATGTTGTTAGTATCAGGTCCAGTGTAGTCCCAACTCTGGTTGGTTCCTGAACTATTTGCGACAAGTAGTTATCCTTTAGCATATTTAATAACCTTTTACCTATAGCTGTATTACATGATTCGCTGGCCAAATTTATGTCCGGATAATTAAAGTCCCCAATGATTAGGACCTCACCCAGCCCTGTAGCTTTCTCGATTTGCATCAAGAGTTGTGCTTCCTCAGTCGCACTAATATCAGGGGGTTTATAGTTTTTTTGTACTTTTCTTTCCAATAGAAATTTCAACCCATAATGTCTCCACAGAGATGTTATGGGTTTTCCCTTTCACCTAATAGTCAAGGTGAATGGTTGTCCAGTGTAAGTGAGAGACCATAAAGAGGGACAGAATTAATCTGCAGACTCAAGTTCTCTGAGACTGTTGTTGATTCTCCTGCTCGCGGTCAATTCAAATCTCAATCTTGAGTATATTGAATGTACTTTATGGGTCTTGATTCTGTGTCCAACAGGGTATTTACTACCATTGGATTTGAGGTTTCAGATCTCATGCCTCTGACCCTGGTTGTGGACCATACTACTGTTTTTTTATACTTTACTCCTGAGCTACAGCCAATGACTCAATTGGTTTATTTGTGCTGAGCGGGTGGGGTTGGGGAGATGATCCTGCCCATATGTTTTTTCTTTATACATTATGTTTCTGCTTTTGATCTCAAATTATTTTAACTCCTGGTTTGAAATGTTTGATTATTGGTACTTTTTGATGCAGGTATTGTATTTGTTTGTATAATCTACTTTTACTTTTTTAATACTGGGTGAAAAGTGTCCAATCCGCTCATCCTGTGCTACTCCCCTGTATTCTGGGACCTACCTGAGAGCATCCCTGTTCCTTTTGCTCTCATTATTCGTTATCAGTGTTATAATTTTCTTTAGCCCTCCCAACACATAGGGCCCTTTGGGTTTGCTTCTGCCTGGAATCGATCTGCCCACTCTCTCACCTACAGGGCTCAACTATTGTGAACACTAATCTCCATTCTGAGGAGTAAATTTGTTCATATCCCCCCCCCCACCCTTTCCACCTTCAGTGGGACCTTCATATTTCAGTCCCACTTCTTCCCCTCCTACTTAATGTATCACACTTGGAATTTGTTTGGGGTCAGTTTTATATGCCTGTACATCTGATGCCAATATGCCTCTATATGTACTCTCTTTACATGTCAAGACTTAACACCCCATATAAGTGATCCTTTTTATACAAAGCCCTCAACACTCAGGATCAAAAATCCTCTCATCTCTTGTTAGCATACAGGCGATTCCCAAATATACTATACTCTTCCCACACGTCAAAAAAATTGGGTGGCTATTTTGATACAGGCCTCGGTCTCCTTTCAGACGTCCACATAATATGACAAAGAAGGGGATATATTATTCTTGTATGTCAATTGAGCACTCAGGTAATGACTCTAGTGAATATATATGCCCCTAACATTGGCCAAGGTGGCTTTTTTCATGCACTTTTTGCCAAACTCCAAGCATCTCATAGAGGTATTGTTCTGGTTGGTGGGGACTTTAATTCCATTCTGTCTGTAGACACACCATGACACTCTCCCCCCACCATTACCCACCGGGTAACCTTGGGAATCACATGGTGAAGGCTTGTCTCTTTAATACATGGAGGGCACATTACCAAACTTCCAGGGATTACAATTTATATTTCAACCCTCATGGCTCATACAAACATATTGATTTGATTTTAGGTTGTATCTGTGTACTACAAATTTTGACAAATGTTGATGTTATCACCACTGTTTGGTCAGATCACTCTACGGTTTTAGCCTCTATTGAGCCACTAAGCCCCCACATGGGCTATCCCACATGGCTGTTGAATGAGTCTCTCCTCCATTTCCTCCATTTTAATGTCCCTCTAAGGTCTCAGAAAGCTATTTTGCCACCAATGTCACTGATGATGTTCCTAATCCTACAATTTGGGATTCACACAAGGCAGTTATTAGAGGGACAGTGATTAAGTTTGTCACACATAGAAAAAAAGCAACAGACTGAGAAATTAGCCACACTCACTACTCAGTATACAAATACACTTTTCACATATCTTTAGAAAGCTCCAGGGTGTTAGATGTGAGCTTTAGTTCCTTCTAGCTGATTGAAAAGAGAACAATATCGACTCTCTGTTAGCCACATGTAGTTGCTAAAAATGCCTCGCAAACTATCTTGACACTTAGCGATAAAACGGGTGCTCTCAGCTACGACCCGGTATCCATTAATAAAACTTTATATGATTACTACAGATCTCTTTACAACCTTAAAGAGAATGAAGCAGGTCCTAGCCCACCCTCATCAGTTCATCAGTCTTATTTAGATGTTTGAAACCTCCATAAATTGTCGCACTCGCCAATCACTAAAATAAAATCCCCTATCTCTAATGAGGAACTAGAGTTGGCTTTAAAAATACAGAAACCAACCAAGGCCCCAGGCCCAGATGGCCTCCCTATATCATTTTATAAGACATTCTTGGGTTTGCTGTTCTAACAGCTGGTCAATGTCTTAAATACAATGCTGCTAGGTGAACACTATTATGTGTATTCTTTAAATGCGGTGGTTATTGTATTACCTAAACCTGGGAAAGATCCTACTTTACAAGTTACAAGCCAATTTCACTAATGAATGCAGATATCAAACTATTTGCAAAAGTCTTGGCTAATAGGCTAAACTCAAATTTTGTCCATTTGATAGATGCAGATCAGGTTGGTTTTGCTCCAATGAATCAGGCCCTTGACAACACAAGGCAAACTGTTATCTTGATCTCATATAGCAACTAACAAAAATATATTGGTCTTTTATATTTCAGACTTTGAGGACCTATAGCTAATGAACAGGATCTGAGGATAAGCCTGGAAGAAAAGGACTGTTCAAAAATTAGACATTGGTTTTTCAAAACATCTATCAATATCAGCTCAATGAAAATGCCTACAAAATTTACTCATGATGGTACATGCTCCCTGAAAAATTACATCATATTTTCCCATCTTCTTCAGAATTATGTTGGGGACACTGTGGGCACAGGGGCACAATTATGCATTTCTGGTGGGACTGCCCTTTGATTATAACATATTGGAATGATGTCTTCATGCTTTTTGGTAAGATTATCAGTTTATTTCCTCCAAAAGATCCCCATACACAACCTTCTTTATAAACCGTTGAAAGGAGTTTCACAACCTGCAAGTAAACTCTGTAGCCACGTTTTTACTGCTGCTAAACTTTTAATCGCCACACAATGGAAGCAAACTGTTCCTCTTCCTTTAAGTGCAATAATCAGCAAAATATGGTATGTAGCAATGGAGTACATTATTGCCCTGCTCCATGACTGTAGATACAGTTCATTATATTTGGAGTCCCTGTTACTGCTAACTTCACAGGTAAATCCCTGGTACATTACAGAATTACTAGTTGATTCAGCTGCGGGATTTGGGTTTATACTGTAGTACCATACTTATTTTGACATGCCCTGTTTACTGCAACTTGTAGTGGTGATTTATACAGCAAGTGAAAACACTGCGCTCGGCCCCTGGTGTCTGTCCCCGATTGTGTAATTGTCAACAGTAACTCTGCGTGTGAGCAGTCTAAGATAAGTTGATCCTGTGGAGATTGCTTATATCGTGTGTGGCAATCTAATACATATGATCATTTACAATCGTCGACTGAATGCTGGATCACAGAAATGATTACTATTCAAAATCGGTATGATAATGTATTGTATGGTAAGCACAAATGATTAACCAATTGATGTCAAAGAGATGTGAATAGAAAAGGTATAAATGTCAAGATATATTTATTTTATTTAGGAGTCACAGTGCTCCTAACAATACTCTAATCACGGATATGCGTTGTCTTGCTGCAACAAACTAATATCTCTGTCCATGTAAACAAAAACAGATACCAATGTCAGATCTCCGCAAGGTCTCTAGTTTCTGGTGACAGCCAGTAATGCTACTGTGCACATATGAGTCGATTAACAAAAGTCCATGTTTAATTGCTGATTGCAATCAGTATGAACTGATCAATGTCATGAGCAACAAATCCTTAGTTCTGCTGACCGCAGGAAAGTTCAATTAAACAAAGTGAAGTAAATGTGTGGTGGGGGATATATATAAGAACTTGTAAGATAAGAGTAGGTTTATGACCAAGGAAGAGGTGTCCGGTCAGGAGTTCGACAGTAATTCATAATGTTGACACTACAATGTCAATATAATTTTGGTTCAAACTGATGACAAGCACCAGGTTGACATCCTCAAACTGTCAGTGTTGAAATGTTGACATCTGAAATGCTATCATGTGAATTATTGACAATCTGAGGATACCAATGGTTAGGATTAGGAACTGTCTGTGTTGAAATGTCGACATCTGAAATGCTGTTATGTGAATTGTTGACATTCTGAAGATACCAACGGTTAGGATTTGGTGCCGCTGGGATGGTTATGGCTAAATGCTTTTGTGGGAGGTTAGGGTTAGGCTGCTAAGATGGAAGGTTAGGAATAGGCTCCAGGTGGAGGGTTAGGGTCTGGGGTTAGAGACAGATACTCACTGGAATGCTGCAGCATCAAAGGTCTGCACAAGAAGTCACTGTTGGAGCTCTGATGGGACCCAGAAGAAGATGCTTGAGTCACCGCTGCCACATGGAGAAGGTAAGAGACCAGGAGACTTGTCAACAGTTCATCATGTCAATGTATCATCCATGTACACATGATGAATGCCAATATATTTACTGTTAACATGTTGAAAATGCTGATTTGCTGCATGCTGACAGTACAGCCATGTTGACATTCTCATGTGAAACTGATGACTGTTGGCATGATATCTGTTGATATAAGTCATACCACACCCCAAGGGAGAAGAGATAACTTGTTATACATTCAAGTGTTGAATGCAAGATTAAGTTTATACTGTAGATGAAGAGTTATAGAGGAAAATATGAGAACATGACTCCTTTAATATGGTACTACAAAGACAAGCTACTTTTACACCCTAGTACTGTATGTATATTTTATAATTCATAAGTACTTTTTATCGTCAAACAGTTGCATTATGATTATCAGTTTCATGGTTTGAACAAAAAGTAATTTTTGCTTTACAAATTCAGAATATTGCACTGAAATGCATCATGGAATGCACAGCTATATTCACTATAAGGATTCCTGGCAAGAGCACATATTGGAATGCATGACCATTTTATTTGACACAATCACTGGCATCCAAAAGAAACAGCAGAATGCAAAAGCCTCGCAGTAAGTTTGATCTACTTCCTGTATTGCAATCTTCACCTGGAGAGCTAGTATTCTTATACAAACATGGGCAAATGCGTTACTACCCTTACAGCTCATAGAAATAATGCTTTATTCTTCCTGAAAAGTGATTCAATTAAAAGTAATTGTCACATGTATACGTGCATGCCTTTGCTATTTCATAGAATAAAGCAAAGAAGCTGCGGAAACATATAAATTATTGCTTATTCTCGAATGTATATTCTACAATGGTTTGGACAGATGTGTTGGTATCCCTTAGAAAATAAAAGAAACAAATGGATTATAGTGATATTTCAAACTGATTCCTTTCTTCAATTAGCTTCACAAATGTCTTCAATCTTCTAGTCAGTCATCAGCCTGTTAAAATGGAGAAAAGTAGCCACTCTCTTGTTTGGTATCTTTGAGTTCACCTTGAGTGCACTACACTGAACATGGAACAGTTGTCTGAGGAAATCAGAAAGAAAATTAGACACAAGCACATTAAAGGTAAAGGCTATAAGAACGTGTCCAAACAGATTGATGTTCCTGTGACTTTACGGGACTGCCAACCTCTCAGGATGCAGAAACAAGAGGAAAACCTACCCCAGATTAACAGTAGGATAAAGAGAATGGTATAAAAAGAGCCAGGGAAAACTTCCAAAGAGATAAAAGCTGACCTCCAAAGTCAAGGTATGTTAGTATATAAAAAAAAAAGAATGAATGCTTAAGCAGCACAGTAAACAGGAAATGTGAAGCTAATACTACCACAAAACAAGTGAAACACCAGTTACTTGTAAGATGCCATAAACAAATGATATACAGTATGGATTCATTGCTAATTTATGAAGGATATGTACTTATTATATGTGGTCATATAATACCTTATGTGTGATACCCTTTGGTCTAATTAACCCAAAATTAATGGGAAAAAATTATTAGACTACAAAAAGGGATTTCAAGTTCATTACACACATAGGTTAAAAGACATTAGACAGGATCATGTCAATGACACACAATAAGAAATATGTACACAGGCTTAGATGTTTTAAAATAAATAAAGTCTGCAGGCTCATACCATGTCTGGTTGGTGGTGAGTGCAAACAAGGTGGGCAAATTCAGAAACACACCACAGAGCATTGCCTGATCAAGGAGTCATGTAGATGTGGTTTAGTTCTCATGGCATAGCGTCTGGGAAAATGTGTTTTGGATACAAGGATCCTTTTCAAGTGCAGAATGCCATGCTGATCATACGTTACTCTATTTAAGGCTGACCGCCGTATGTGCACCACCCATGAACCAGAAGTTCTGCTGATTTACATTCTACCATTAAAACCAGAAACTGAAAACTGGAAGTAATATTTGTGTTCCTCCATTTGCGTCCAAATACCGGAAGTTGCCGGCTGATGATGTACTTTTGTTCAGAGCCTCCTTGAATGCCAGTGTCTTATAAGAAAATAGTGGTAATCATGTCCAAATACTAATTAATTAGGTATAGATGATTATTCTGTAGCTCCACCTTCCTCAGTATCTAGTGCTGTACTTAGTATTCCTGCACAGTCCTGCCCTGCCTATCTGAAGGTGAAATGTCCCATAAAGTGCTAGTGCTCATTCCAGATGACATGTAATATAAAAAATATAAAAAAAATTAATACATCATAGTACATAAAAATACTACATAAAAATAGGTTATATATTAATCTAAAAACCATTTCTGTTCGAAATCTGAATTAATCCTTTAGGTGTCAAAGTATTGAGTGTACACATACAATGCATCTCTTTTTGAGTAGACCTTCTCTCGAAGGGGGTCATTCCCAGTTGATCGCTAGCTGAAAACGTTCGCTGCGATTAGGTAAAAAAACTGCACTTCTGCGCATGCATATGCGCAGTGCGCACACGCGACGTACTTTAACAACGGCCGATGTATTTTCACACAAGGTCTAGTGAAGCTTCAGTCGCAATGGCCGCTGCAGAGTGATTGACATGAAGTGGGCGTTTCTGGGTGTCAACTGACCGTTTTCAGGGAGTGCTCGAAAAAACGCAGGCATGCCAGAAAAACGCAGGCGTGGTTGGCCGAACGCAGGGCGTGTTTGTGACGTCAAATCCGGAACTGAATGGTCTGAAGTGATCGCAAGCGCTCAGTAGGTCTGAAGCTACTCAGAAACTGCACAATATTTTTTTGTAGCCGTTCTGTGATGCAATCGTTCGCACTTCTGCTAAGCTAAGATACACTCCCAGAGGGCGGCAGCATAGCGTTTGCACGGCTTCTAAAAACTGCTAACGAGCGATCAACTCGGAATAACCCCCTAAATTCTTACATCTCCAATTTTCTTTTACCAGTTCAACAACTAAAAATCTTCTGATACCTAAACTTGTCTTCATTCCACCAGCCGGACATGTGGCTAAATATAATAGGGTGCACGTTTTTTTTTTTTGAAGGCTTAAACTCACACCTGATTTGAAGGTTCAAGTTTGTCTTGCAACTCATAAATGTATTAGGCTGCTCCCACGTAACTCGCATTGCGACTTCACGCCAAAAATTCACACTGGAAAGCATGTGAGAATCTGACCAACCAGAAAGTCACCCATTGGCACCCAAAAGTCACCTGAGTTATACCTCACAGCCCCTATATCAGTCCCAACTTCACCAATCTGACCTTTAATAAGTTTGTGAAGGAGATGCATGAGTGGAGGTGATTTATTTGTGAGTTTGAGAGTTTCAGTATTACTTTGCTAGTTGCTGCTATGTCTTTCAGGAAGGTTTGAGGATAAGGTGAGGCAGCAGCAGGAGGTTAATGACAGCCAGCCTAAGAAGTGAGGAACATGAAGTTAGTGGGGAGCAAGAGTAGATGAAGGAGGAGGAGGAGGATAATCATTAGGAGCTTTCTGTCTCTCCCGGAAAAGACACACACTGGTAGCAATGTGCGCTTTAGTTATGATGGATGCTATCGTGCCAGTGGTTCTCCTTCTTTTTGGTACACAGCAGCCAGACATGTAAGAAGGCAATGTGAAAGGGCATCACTAACACAATTAATGCTGTGAGTTCCTGCCACAATGATGTAGGAAATGTAAAAAAAATATTTTTTTTAATGAAATTGGGGATTATTCAGATGTGGAAGCAAACCAAAACAGCAAGCAACTGGCAGAACCATGCTGCACTGCAGGTGGGGAAGATATAACATGTGCAAAGAGAGATTTAGATTTGGGTTGGATGTGTCCAAACTGAAATCTAAATTGAAGTGTAAAAATTAGAGATGAGCGGTATACACTTCTCGGGTTTTGTGTTTTGGTTTTGGATCTGGATCTCCGTTCGTGTTTTGGATCTGAATTGTTTTTTCCAAAACCACCCTTTCAAGTTTTTTTTTTGTCTTTGTTTTTGGATCTGGATTATTTTGATCCTACAGTATTATTAACCTCAATAACATTCATTTCCACTCATTTCCAGTCTATTCTGAACACCTCGTACCTCACAATATTGTTTTTAGGCCAAAAGGTGGAACCGAGGTAGCTTGATGACTAAGCTAATCGACACAAGTGTGCAGCACAAACACCTGGCCCATCTAGGAGTGGCACTGCAGTGGCAGACAGGATGGCAGTTTTAAAAACTAAGACCCAAAGAGCACATCATGCAAAGAAAAAAAAAAAAGATGAAATTGTCCTTTGGCCCTCCCACCCACATAATTAACTCACAGCTTTCTCCTACTCTGTGACCATCTTTACCCACTTTTTCTCCTGCTGGTAAAGGCCCATCTCTATCTATGACCACCAGCCCCAAGTAGTTCGATGATTACTCCCTCGCTACTTACATCCTAGCTGTATTATGTTTTGAGAATTGTAGTGCTTTTTGTTACCTGTACTCTATTATTGTTATGTATTTACTGTAATGATAAGTTTTGTCTCCCTGTACTATGCTTTGTATGTCGCTGCAAAACACTTGTGGCACCTTATAAATAAAATGTAATAATAATAACCTCTGTGCCCACAGCATGCCTCAGCTTGTCAAGCCAGACATCTTCCTGGCTGTAAGCCACCATGAGACTCCATGCTGGGCCTTATTCAGTAACTGTCCGTACCTCACAGGAGCTCCTGGACCATCTAGTGTTGCAGTGCAATGGACAGCTGATGCAATGCAAGATCACTGAAACTGTGTTCTTCTAACACCGCGAGGTCTTGTGATAACCCTACGCAGCCCTAAGGAAAAGAACCCTGTACAACAAATGCACATTTTGTAAATAAATAAACCTCAAAATGTGGAACATTAAAAATAAATCAAAATTAAGGTTGACTAATTGGAGCCATTCATATGAGTGAGTCCCTAACATGAAATAATTGAGAAGAACTTCTCTTTAATGCTGGGTACACAGTGCACACCAGAAGATGTAGATGAGCGGGTTCAGACAGGGCACCCCTGGAATTATATGGCAGATATATAGACACAGGTGTGTTTGGAAAATCTAGTTTTCTCCAGCAGTTGCGCTGGATTATGATTCTGTCTCTTCTGAGTCTGACTGACTTTGGCCTCAAATGTGGTCTCATTGGAAAACACAGTCATAATTGCAATTTCCATGTCCAACTTTGCAGCTATATGTTTTCACAAATCTGTTTGTGATGTTGAAGCTTGTTTCATATTCTGCTCTAGGCTTTAATTTAAACCTAGTATAAAGTACAGCATCACCGCTGGAATTATACGGCAGCTCCTATGGACTTCTACAGCAGATAGGTAGCACCCCATGACTTATACAGAAAAGTTAGCACCCCTGGAGAATTACACAGCACAGCAGACAGGCAACAGCACCCCTGGATTTAAACGGCAGTGGGGCAGCACCCCTGGACTGATTTGGCAAAGGGGCAGCACCCCTGGAATGATGTGGCAGACAAAGAAAAGACATGCAAGATGGAATTATCCTTGGGCCCTTCCACCCACTCTTATGTTGTAAACAGGACATGCACACTGTAACAAACTAATCATTTAAACAACAGGGTCTGCCACATGACTGTGGCTGAAATGATTGGTTTATTTGGGGCCCCACCAAAATAGAAGCAATTTATCTCTCCTTGCACAAACTGGCTCTACAGAGGCAAGATGTCCTCATCCTCAGATTCCCTGCCCCCTTCAGTGTTTACATCCTCTTCCTCATCCTCACCAAGAAACAATATTTAAACAAACCACATCATTTAGGTGTCAGTGGACTTCTTACACTAGTACCCAAAGTTTGTGAACATGACAATGACTTTTGATGAATGCGCTGTAGGTGATTTATAAGGGAGAATGTTCCTAGGTGGTTAATGTCCTTACCCCTATTTATTATAGATTGACAAAGGCAACACATGGCTTGACACCTGTTGTCCGGATTTGTGGAGAAATAATTCCACAATGAAGAGGTGGCTTTTTTGGTATTTTGCCCAGGCATGACAATGGGCTTTTTCATCCCATGGCCAACAACTGTCTCCACTAGTGCCTTATTCAAACAAAACACATCACCATCAGAATCCTCATCGTCAACTTCCTCCTCAGTGCCAGCTACACAAATATCTTCATCATCCTGGTGTACTTCTACAGTGACATCCTCAATCTCAATATCAGCAACTGGACTGGCGGTGCTCCTTCCAGCACTTGCATGGGGCATGCAAATTGTGGTAGGATCCTCCTCTTCCCATACAGTCTTGGGAAGGTCAGGCCAAGACATACTTGGACTCTCCTTGGGGATTTGTGATATCTCTGAATGCACAGTTGTTTTTTTCCTGTGCTTTAACAAGCTTTGTTTTTTAAATTTTTTGAGAGGGAGGGATTCCATTTTCATGAGAAGATGAACCACCAGTCATGAACATAGGCCATGGCCTTAGCCTTTCCTTGCCACTTTGTGTCGTGAATAGCATATTGTCATAGTTTCTGAGGTTGAAAAAAGACAATTTGTCCATCAAGTTCAACCTATTTGAGTCTCCTACGCTATATTAGTTCCAGGACTAATTTTAACTTTAACTTTTGCTAAAGTCGGCCGTTTTGTTCATTATTCTTTTTATAACTATAGCGTGTGATCTATGCACCATAGCCCTGTACATCATTATCCATTAGGAATGTATCTAGCTTATTTTTAAAAGTGTTAACCAAGTCCACCATTACTACCCACTCAGGCAGGGAATTACAAACTTGTAATGTCTTTACTGTGAAAAAAAAGTTTTGCCTTAATGTGCGGAACCTCCTCTCCTCTAACCTAAGCGGGTGTCCACGTGTTATCTGTGTCAATCTTACTAAAAACATTCCCATACTTACTATAAATGTTGATCATGTTCCCTCTTAGTTTCCTCTTTTCCAGTGTATACATGCCTAACCTTGCAAGTCTTTCTTGGTATTCCAGCGTTTCCAATCCTTTGATTAGTTTGGTCGCGCGCCTTTGGACCTTTTCTAGCTCAAGGATATCCTTTCTATAGTGTGGTGCCCAAAATTGTGCACAGTATACAAGATGTGGTCTCACTAGGGATTTATATAATGGGAGTATAACACTCTCATCCCTTGCATTGATTCCCCGCTTGATGCATGCTAGTACCTTGTTTGCCTTCTTTGCTGCAATCCTACTTTGGGTACTGCTGCTAAGTTTGCTATTTATATGATCACCTAAGTCTTTCTCCAGTACAGAATCCCCTAGATTCACCCCATTTAATGTGTATGTGTTATTTTTGTACTTGCTACCAAAGTGCATTACCTTGCACTTGTTTGTACTGAAATTCATTCTCCATTTAGCTGCCCAAGTTTCCAGTTTAGCGAAATCGTTCTGGTGAGACTCAGCATCACGCTCCGAATTTATGACCTTACACAGTTTGGTATAGTCTGCAAAAAATGACACCATGCTTTCTAGGCCTACTGCTAGATCATTAATAAAAATGCAGAGCAATAGTGGTCCAAGTGCAGAGTCTTGTGGCACACCACTTAGTACTTTTGACCAATTTGAAAAGGTTCAATTTACCACAACGCGCTGCTCCCTATTATCCAACCAATTACTAACCCAAGGGCAGATTGTGCTCCCCAGCCCCAGTTCTACTAATTTATAAATAAGTCTCATGTGTGGCACTGTGTCGAAGGCTTTAGCAAAGTCTAAAAAGATTACATCCACCTCCTTACCCTGTTTCATAAAAGCCTAAGTTTGTTTGACATGATTTATCCTTCACAAATCAATGTTGGTTCTTGTTAATAACCTTATTGGTTTCAAGGAACTTCTGAATACTATCCCTTAGAATACTTTCCAGTAGTTTCCCCACTATGGGTTAATTCTGAGTTGATCGCAGCAGGAACTTTTTTATCAGTTGGGCAAAACTATGAGCACTGCAGGGGGGGGGGGGGCAGATATAACATGTGCAGAGAGAGTTATATTTGGGTGGGTTATTTTGTTTCTGTGCAGGGTAAATACTAGCTGCTTTATTTTTACACTGCAATTAAGATTGCAGATTGAACACACCCCACCCAAATCTAACTCTCTCTGCACATGTTATATCTGCCTCCCCTGCACTGCACATGGTTTTGTCCAACTGCTAACAAAAATCCTGCTGCGATCAACTTGGAATTACCCCCTATAGACGTAAGACTAACTGGTCTATAATTACCCGGTTCAGCTTTACTCACCTTTTTGTATATCGGCACTACCTCCACTATATGCCAGTCTTTGGGAACCATGCGTGATGTAAGTGAGTAATTGAAGATCGTAAATAGTGGTCTTGCTAGTTCGGAGTGAAGCTCCATGAGAACACTTGGGTGAATACCATCGGGACCAGGTGACTTATTTATCTTAGTGTTCTTTAATCGGTCACAGACTTCCTCTATGCTTAAATAAGCACTTAGCAGTGGGACATTATCTTTATTGAGATTGTGTGTTACCTCCTGCATCTGGTCCTCTCTTTTGAATACCGATGAAAAAAACTCATTTAATTTATCCGCTATGTCATTATCGTTTTTGATTAAGGCTCCCAGCCTGTCCTTTAATGGGCCTATACTCTCCTTCTTTAATCTTTTGCTGTTGATATATTTCCAAAAAAATTGGGGTTTGATTTACTTTCTTTGGCTACTTGATTTCAGTTTCAACTTTAGCCACTCTTATGTGTTTCTTTTGTTACATATATATATATATATATATATATATATATACATATATAGATATATTTATATATATATATATATATATATATATATATATATATACATATACATATATATATTTATTTTGTTCTTAATTTTTGGTTCTTGGATCTTACACGTCCTCTATGGCATTGGGATTAGCAGATGATGTTAATGGGATTGCATTGTCAATGTCATGACTGGTGTCAGCAGCAGCTTCAGCACTAGTATTAGGGTGGTCATTCCGAGTTGATCGCACGTTGCAACTTTTTGCTGCTCGTGCGATCAACTAGACGCCACCTATGGGGAAGTGTATTTAAGCATAGCAGGGCTGCGATCGCTTGTGCAGCCCTGTTATGCTAAAAAGTTTAATGCAAATCAAGACCAGCCCTGCACCTACTTACCCAGTGCGATGGATCCAGCGATGAAGGTCCCAACTGTGATGTCAGACATCCGCGCTCCAAATGCCTGGACATGCCTGCATTTGCCTTACCACGCCCGGGAAACGGTGAGTAGATGCCCCGGTCCTCTTTCCCGTTGTCAATCATCTTGCGATCGTGCCGGCAATCGCTTTCTTCGGTCCTGGCGTCGTTGCCCGGCGACTTCCGTGGCTGGGCAATGCCGCACGTGCATAATGCGGGCGCCACACAGCCGCAGTGCCCCTTTATTTTCACAGCACCCCCTGAATTTTTACAGCATACAAGACAGGGCCAGTGTACATTTATTTTCAAAGCACCTGTGTATTTTTACAGCATACAGTACAGAGCCAGCACCCCTGTATTTTCACAACACCCTTGTAAGTTTACAGTGTACAAGACAGGGCCAGCACCCATTTATATTCACAGCACCCCTGTGTTTTTACATAATACAGGACAGGACCAGTGTACATTTAATTGCACAGCATCTCTGTATTTTTACAGCATACAGGACAGTGCCAGTACCCTTGTATTTTCACAACACCCCTGTAATTTTACAGCATACAAAACAGGGCCAGCACCTTTTTATGTTCACAGCACCCTTTTACTTTTACAGCATACAGGACAGAGCCAGTGTACATTTATTTTCACTGCACCCCTGAATTTCTACAGCATACAAGACAGGGCCAGTGTACATCTATTTTCACTGCACCCCTGAATTTTTACAGCAATCAAGACAGGGCAAGTGTACTTTTATTTTCACTGCATCCCTGATTTTTTACAGCATACCGTGCAAGACAGGTCCAGTGTACATTTATTTTCACTGCACCCCTTAATTTCTACAGCATACAAGACAGGGCCAGTGTACATTTATTTTCACTGCACCCCTGAATTTTTACAGCATACAAGATGGGGCCAGTGTACATTTATTTTCACTGCACCCCTGAATTTTTACAGCATACAAGACAGTGCCAGTGTACATTTATTTTCACTGCACCCCTAATTTTTTTACAGCATACAAGACAAGGCCAGTGTACATTTATTTTCACTGCACCCCTGAATTTTTACAGCATACAAGACAGGGCCATTGTACATTTATTTTCACTGCACCCCTGAATTTTTACAGAATACAATACAGGGCCAGCACCCCTATATTTTCATACTGGTGGACAGTGCCGTATACAGCACAGTGACAGCCAGGACAGCAACAACCATGTACAGCTGCAGCACCCCTAACAGCACATGAAACACCAGTGACAGTCAGGACAGCACCCCTAACATCACAGGACAGAACAGTGACAGGACAGCACCCCTAAAAGCACCCATTAGAGAGCACACACTGACCCCACCTGACGCCAACCCCCACAGAGAGAGACAGAGGTCTGTCTCCCTCATTCTCCAAGTCCGGTGTGTAAATGGCGGCGATGCATGGCACCTTATATGGAATCCAAAACCCGTGAAAATCCAACAGCGGGATGATGACATTTTGCCTCATTCTGGGATTCGAGTCTGGTGGGAAGTCCCGAGCCGGACCCGGTTCCAGGCTCGGATCATGAAGATCGGGGGGGTTTGGTTCTCTGAGAACCAAATCCACTCATCTCTACTGAAAATACAGTTTGTCTAACACTTGTGCGCTACATGCCAAAGTAGACTATATTTACCCTGCACAAAAAAAGTACATGTACTTGCTCCACTTACAGTACATTGCAAAATGGTTTGTTCAGACACAAACTTAGGGCCTAATTCAGACCTGATCGTAGCAGCAAATTTGTTCTGCTCATTGTTACTGAATTTGGAGAAGTTTTTAATGTTACATAATAAGATCTAGGGTAGTTTAATGGTTTCAATATTGAAAATAAGTAGAACACAATTATAGTGTAGCAAATTAATAACTGCAATGAGAAAGTTTCTGTCATATTGCAAACTTTCCATTGTTTAACTAAAAAATAAACATGCTTGTATTGTGGTAAAATACAATAACTATATGAAGTGATTCATCAAAGCACCTGTAGCCTAGCATTGAACTCTGCATGTCATTTATTATTAAGAGGGGCAATTTTTAAGTAACACAGTATTCAATCTTAACTTTATTTCCTGCTTTCTCATGCAACTCCACCAAGACCAGTGGTGGTTGAGGACCTACCAAAAGAAGAGTTTACCCTCTTTTGGAGCCCCATGACACCACACCAGCCTTGGACTCTCAGGCACAACAGCAGGCCATAGCACAGCCTACAGCCATCTGTGGAGGAGCTTGCACAGACACTGGGCAGTTTTAGGGAGCATCAACTCTAATTTATGTCCACACAAACCCAAAAACTGAACAGCAATAGCAGCTAGCTGCATCAAATGAAGAATGTGATCAAAGTTGCTCAAGGAACAGTAGCCTGAATGGCCCATAAAATAGACATGTGTTTCCTTGACATAAGCCAAGCAATTCAGGCACAAACAACAGTCCTTATTGGCCTCCTAAGAGAACTTGTTGGCCAAAGAGCTACTGCCAAGACCCCAAGTGTTTCCTCGGTGAGTAGCCATACAACCACACCTCAAACTGGATCACCAACCAGTCCCCCAAAGTGCAGTGGGCCTAATTCAAATGTGGTTGGAGGTGCTATAACTGCTGCTTCCAAGGAAGCAGCAGTGATATTGCTGTATGGTAATGCAGAGGAAGGTGTCTATTAAAAGCAGACATCTCCTCGTGCAATAGCGATCCAACCTGCATCCTAGAATGCAGCACTGGATCTCTCACTTACCATTTGGCGGCTTGCAGCATGCATGGTGTCACACAAGACACCAGTTGCAGAGGTCAGGAAATATCTGTCCTACGATGGAGATCCCTGGCCTAGTCACTCCCCCTAAACAGTAGTGACATGCCTCAGTTTTAAAAAATGGAGCCTATCATCACCCCCTTCTTGCTCCCCAGACAGCAGCAGACTGTTATTCACATTCATTCACACATGCACAGAATGGGTCCTGCACATCCTGTAGCAATAGCGAAGGGACCAGAATAACCCCCAGTGTGCAAACACATGGTGGTGTGGCTAAAGGGGCAGGTAGGGGCAGAGGAAGTTCCGCATCTAAAAAAACAATTGTTTTGGGGGTTTGTTTTATGGTATTTGTGATAGAGATGAGCGGGTTCAGTTCCCTGAGAACAACCCCCCCCCCGAACTTCACGTCCGGCTCGGGACTTCGCACCAGACTCGGAAACCAAAATGAGGCAAAACGTCATCATCCCGCTGTTGGATTCTCGTGGGTTTTGGATTCCATATAAGGAACCCTGCGTCACCGCCATTTTCACTCCAGTCCTGGAAAGTGTAGTGAAAGGAAATGTCTCTCTCCTCAGTGTCTGTCAAAGTCTGTCTGTGTGGGAAAGTGGTGTGGTGACCTGCTCTGTCTTATGTGTGTCATTCCAGTGCTGTGTTGTGCTGCATCAGTCCAGTTGTGGTGTCTTGTACTGCATCAGTCCAGTCACAGTGGTGGTGTCCTTTGCGGTCATATGTCCAGTGTTGCTGTATAAGTCCAGTCCATTGCAGTGGAGCTGTGTTCTCCTGCATCAGTCCAGTGGTGGTGTCCCTGTGCTGCCGTATAAGTACAGTGGTACTGCCGTATAAGTCCGGTTGTACTGCTGTATATGTCCAGTGATACTGCTGTATATGTCCAGTGGCATATCCAGTCCAGTGATACTGCCGTATAAGTCCAGTGGTACTGCCATATAAATCCAATGGTACTGCCATATATGTCCAGTGGTACTGCCGTATAAATCCAGTCCAGTGATACTGCCGTATATATCCAGTGATACTGCCGTATATGTCCAGTGGTACTGCTGTATAAATCCAGTCCAGAGGTACTGCCGTATAAGTCCAGTGGTACTGCTATATAATTCCAGTGGTACTGCCATATATGTCCAGTGATACTGCTGTATATGTCCAGTGATACTGCCGTACATGTCCAGTGGTACTGCCGTATATATCCAGTCCAGTGGTACTGCCCAGTGCCGTAACTAGACATTTTAGCGCTGTGTGCAAGAAACAGCATCGGCGCCCCCCCCCCCATATATACAAAACAGGGCCATTGCGCACATCAGGCGCGTGCCAAAACTATAGGAGCAAGACCACAGAGCTCCCTTTCACACATTATGGCAGCAAAGCCCCCCTTTTTTTACACATTAGGCAGGCAGAGTCCCCATTTTGACACATTACGGCAGCAGAGAGTCCCCTTTTTTACACATTACGGCAGCAGAGAGTCCCCTTTTTTACACATTACGGCAGCAGAGAGTCCCCTTTTTTACACATTACGGCAGCAGAGAGTCCCCTTTTTTACACATTACGGCAGCAGAGAGTCCCCTTTTTTACACATTACGGCAGTAGAGAGTCCCCTTTTTTACACATTACGGCAGCAGAGAGTCCCCTTTTTTACACATTACGGCAGCAGAGAGTCCCCTTTTTTACACATTACGGCAGCAGAGAGTCCCCTTTTTTACACATTAGGGCAGCAGAGAGTCCCCTTTTTTACACATTACGGCAGCAGAGAGTCCTCTTTTTTACACATTAGGGCAGCAGAGAGTCCCCTTTTTTACACATTACGGCAGCAGAGAGTCCCCTTTTTTACACATTAGGGCAGCAGAGAGTCCCCTTTTTTACACATTACGGCAGCAGAGAGTCCCCTTTTTTACACATTACGGCAGCAGAGAGTCCCCTTTTTTACACATTACGGCAGCAGAGAGTCCCCTTTTTTAAAACATTAGGGCAGCAGAGAGTCCCCTTTTTTACACATTACGGCAGCAGAGAGTCCCCTTTTTTACACATTAGGGCAGCAGAGAGTTCCCTTTTTTACACATTAGGGCAGTAGAGTCCTCCTTTTTACACATTAAGCATGCAGGGTCCCCTGTTTACACATTAGGCAGTTTCCTCTTTTTACACATTAGGAAACAGAGTCCCCCTTTTAAATGAGATAGAGAGAGAAAGTGTGTGTGTGTGTGTGTGTGTGTGTGTGTGTGTGTGTGTGTGTGTGTGTGTGTGTGTGACAGTGTTTGTGTGTGTAAGTATTATACTTAACTGTGACCAGCTGGCAGAGTGGCAGGCCTCTCTTCTTCTCCTTCCTGGCCTCCTCCTCCTCCTCCAGCTCTCAACTCCTCGCAGTGCAGTCTCTCCCGAGTTGCAGGGGGTGGCGATCCAGCTGCTGCTCCTCCATCCTCTCTCCCCAGCGGCCGCCCCTCCCCCCACCCCCCACCCCCGGCGTGATGCAGTTAGGGAGCAGAAAGGGTAGCAGAGAGAGTGGGTGTAGGGAGCAGAGAGAGTGGGTGTAGGGAGCAGAGAGGGTGGGTGTAGGGAGCAGAGAGAGTGGGTGTAGGAAACAGGGAGTGTGAGGAGCAGAGAGGGTGGGTGTAGGGAGCAGAGAGGGTGGGTGTAGGGAGCAGAGAGAGTGGGTGTAGGAAGCAGGGAGTGTGAGGAGCAGAGAGGGTGGGTGTAGGGAGCAGAGAGGGTGGGTGTAGGGAGCAGAGAATGAGGGGAGCAGAGAGTGCGTGTACGAAGCAGTGAGTGTGAGGAGCAGAGCAAGTGGGTGTAGGGAGCAGAGAGCGGGTATAGGGAGCAGAGAGTGGGTGTAGGGAGCAGAGAGTGGGTGTAGGGAGCAGTGAGGGTGAGTGTAGGGATCAGTGAGTGTGAGGAGCAGAGCAAGTGGGTGAAGGGAGCAGAGAGTGGGTGTAGGGAGCAGAGAGTGGGTGTAGGGAGCAGAGAGTGGGTGTAGGGAGCAGTGAGGGTGAGTGTAGGGAGCAGTGAGTGAGGGGAGCAGAGCAAGTGTGTGTAGGGAGCAGAGAGTGGGTATAGGGAGCAGAGAGTGGGTATAGGGAGCAGAGAGTGGGTATAGGTAGCAGAGAGTGGGTGTAGGAAGCAGTGAGGGTGAGTGTAGGGATCAGTGAGTGAGGGGAGCAGAGCAAGTGTGTGTAGGGAGCAGAGAGTGGGTGTAGGGAGCAGTGAGTAAGGGGAACAGAGCAAGTGGGTGACACTGAGGGGAGCAGAGCAAGTGGGTGACACTGAGGGGAGCAGAGAGACTGGGGTGTAGGGAACAGTGCGTGTCAGTGGAGCTGCCAGTGCCGAGCTAAGTGTGCGTTAATGCAGCGGCTGCCACTAGTAACCTCCCCCCTCCGCCTCCGCCTCCGTCTCTGTTACTCACCCCACACACTGCCTCTGGCTCGGTCCGCTCCTATGCTTCTTCCGGCTCCCGCCGCCGAGTTCAAGGCAGAGCTCCGGAGATCGGAGCTCTGCACATCAACTGCGGGTGAGAGGGCGGGTGGGCGGCGGCCGCAAACTACTTACAGCGGGAGGTGGCGGCGGAGAAGTGGGGAGAGCGGAGAGCGAGTGTGCCGGTTGCGCCTGCAGTGCCCATGCGCTGTGGGCGGCGCCAACTCGGGACACACGTCGTTACGGCACTGGTACTGCCATATAAGTCCAGTGGTACTACCATATAATTCCAGTGATACTGCTGTACATGGCAGTAAAGATGTTTGAGAGACAATCTGCGCAAGAATAATTTATGGTGCAGCTATAATCAAAATCTAAAAGTGCATTCCCATAGCACTAAAAAGACAAATGGCATATATAGAAATAAGAAATGGATCACCAGCGCTCCATAAATAACCCACGTCACCACATTAATTCACCACTTAATAGTGAATAAAGAAAAGCAATACCGTTTTATGGATATTTGTCATTCACATCAACAGCAGATGGTTCATTAACTTTTTCTCTACAGAACCTGTAAAAAACCGTGTCCACCTTCACATATCACAGAGCTGTCTTGGCTCATAAAGGGGTACACAAGTTAAAGAATAACATAGTGCAAATTATCCTTTGGTTTTTAAAACATAAATTTAATACACATTAAACTTACAAACATAGATGATAAAAGCGCATGTAGCAAATTCCCCTTTAGGCATTCACAGCAGCAACCAGAGAGGTCCAGATGAAAAACCCTGATGGATCTGGGTAGGCTAGGATATCGGGCTCCGGTACCAGACTCCAACACCTGGACTTTCAGTGTAGCAGCAGCCTTTTTCTTGGGGCAGTATAAACGGGAGAGCAGTACGCTTAACGCGTTTCAGATCAATGTCCTTCGTCAGAAGCGTAAGTAACTGCTCCTCCAACTCCCTATAAATACCCTAAACTAATACATGTAGCACCTGATCTCTATTGCCGCTAATCGGCGTAGTCCGCGCCGACGCAGTCCCATAGTATAACCGGATCCAAGATGGCCGTGCGTTCCACACGGCCGGAAGTCGTCACAAAGGTCCCGTAATCTGACCACATCCATGATGGCCGTGCGTTCCACTCGGCCAGAAGATTATGTGTAATATCTCCAGTTGATCACGTGCATCATCGCCGTGCGGCTTGTGCGTTCCACAATGCATATAATTGATGTAATTGCGCTCCACACATAAACTTAAAACGGTAAAATCGTACCTCAAAAATAAAAATTCAGTAATAGGCACAAATAAAATAACAACTTTATCTGAGAGAAGGAAATTCATACTCCATGGAATGCCATAATATACAAGGAGTGTTTATCTAGTTGAAATTAAGTAAGGAAACATTTCAATTCAAAGTCCCCATTTAATCCCCTGGGGACAAGGGTACCTAAATGGTAAATCCATTTCATCTCCGTCTGTGATAATCTTTTTTCCACATTTTGTGTTTTCCAGTGAGGTTGAATTTGTTGTATACCCCAAAAATTACTAATATTACACTCCTTCGACTTATGGCATTCCTTAAAGTGAGAAGAGAAAGTGTGCGTAGATAGACCCTTTTTAATGTTATATATATGTTCTGCCGCCCTCACCTTCAAACTTCTAGTGGTTTTTCCCACATAAAAGTAACCACACGAGCACTCCAAGACATAAATAACGTTTCTTGAGTGACACGTGATAAATTCTTTTATTACAACTGATTTACCATTAATTACCAAATTAGTGATCTTTCTGTCTTTCGATTTTACAGTCCTACACATGAGACAATCGCCACAGCGATGATAACCCTTCGTCCTAATACTTTGTCTGGGGTTCGTCTCCACATTACTTCTCACTAAGTGGTTTTGTAATGATGGGGCTTTTTTGTAAATAAATTTCGGTCTATCAGGTATAACTCCACCTAATAAAGGATCTTCTTTTAACAACTTCCAATTGGAACCAATAATTTTTTCTATTGCTTTGTGTTTAGCATTATACTGACTAATAAATGCCCACTGAAACTCATTTTCTTTATCACCCCTCTCCTTAGGAGGTTTCAATTTCAATAGGTCGGTCCTCTCCATTTCATTAACTCTTTCTCTGGTTTTGATTAGTAAATCATTTGAATATCCCTTAGCCAGAAGTCTATTCGATAAATCATTCTGCTGGATATCACATATAGCACCGTCTGTGCAATTCCTCTTAATCCCAATGTACTGGCTAAAGGGAATCGATTCTAACCAGTTAGAGTGGTGTTGACTCGTCATATCTATAAGACTATTAGAGTCAGTATTCTTTCTGAAAGTCCGAGTTTTCAAAGAACCCATATCTACATATATCTCAAGGTCCAAAAATGTATTGATAGTTTGACTAATGTTGAAAGTTAATTTTATCAACATGTCATTGCAATTTAGAGTGTTACAAAAAGAGGTTAAACCCTGTGTTTCTCCTCTCCAAATAAAGATAATATCGTCTATAAAACGATGCCAGAGCACCAGGCTCGACCCCAGCCAGCCACTACTATATATAACTTGTTCTTCCCAGTAGGCCATAAAAAGGTTGGCATAGCTGGGGGCGAACCTGGTGCCCATGGCAGTCCCAGTTTGTTGTAAATAAAAAGTGCCTTCAAATATAAAATAGTTCAAAAAGTAGGATACAGCAGTTATTCCCTTTTCTTTATCTATAATAGTATATAGTGTACCCACATCAGCAGTAGCTAAATGGTCACCCTCACACCACTCATAATTAGCTAATTTGCGTAAAATGTCACTGGTATCTTTTAAATAAGCTTTCGTAGTTTGAACCAGCGGTTGCAGGTAAAAGTCAATAAATGCTGATAAATTGCTAGTTACACTATTACAGCCAGAAACAATTGGTCTCCCAGGCGGGTGGAGGGGGTCCTTATGGACTTTCGGGAGAACATATAATGATGGTACAGACGGATCCTTGATATTTAAATAATCAAATTCCATCTGTGTAATGACCTTCAGATCAAGGCCTTTAGTAGTCAATTCTTTAAGTTCTTTCATGATCCTAGATGTGGGATCATTTTTAAGTTTTCTATAAGTGACTTCGTCACTCAATTGCTTATAAATTTCACCAATATATGCCTCCCGGTCCATCAGGACCACCCCCCCACCCTTATCTGCAGGTTTTATGATTATTGATTGGTCCTCTCTCAAGGATTTCAAAGCACTAAACTGTTTTCGGCTGAGATTGCATTTATTCTTATTACTTATACCAGTGGTATTCACCACTTTCTCAATTTCTTCTATTACTACTTTATTGAAAACATCAACACAACTTCCTTTACAGAAGGTTGGATTAAAAGTTGACGGAGGTCTAAAACCTGTACCGCTACATTGATTCTCAATCGTTGGAGGGTTATCATTTGTAGCTTTACCAAGAAAAAAACGTTTAATGCTCAATTTTCGTGTGAATTTTTGTACATCCAAAAATAATCAAAAGGTTTTGGCTGATACGTTGGGGCAAACTTCAACCCCTTCTGTAAAACCTGTACTTCTTGAGTGGTTAACACTTTTTTAGATAGATTGAAAATTTTAGTCTCTATCATGGAATTCTCCACTAAGTCGATGGGAGCTATTTCTTGATCCGGGGTATGATTAGTAGCCCGGTCTTTCCTAACTAGTTTCTTTCTTTTATTAGTTTGATTTTTACCAGCCCTCTTGCCCCTATGACTCCTGCGCTGTATGTTTACTTTCTGTTTCTCCCTGGGAGTTTCAGATCCCATTCTAAAAAAGAAGCATTTAAATCATTAGGAGTTCTTGGATCATCACCTGATAGATTGGCATAACGATTTGAAGTTAGGGGGCTATACCTTTTATCTAAATTCCGTGGTTTGGTGTACTTTCTAACATCTCTATTTTTCCATTGTGAATGATCATAATCACCATCTTGGTACCTTCTTTGTGGAAATTTATTTGCACTTTGATGGTAATAATGATAATTCATCTTCATCTGGTCTCTTCGATTATTCCGATTAATAGTGCCATCATTATTGAAACCATAACCATTGGCATAAGTATTCTTATTTGCATTTCTCTTTTTATTTCCCCATGTAGGTGTTTTCCCCATTCGTGGGTCCATCCTTCCCAAAGGTGGACTGCTTAAATGGTTAATAGATGTTTCTTTTTTATTTAATTCTTCCTTATTGAGAAGAATATCCCTTTGATATTTTTTCTTTTTCTTTTCCCTCAATTCTTTGGTGTTTTTCGTGATTTTTTGTAGGAGTTCCTTTTCATATGCTTGGAAGTCTTCAAGTTCTTTGTATGGGTGCACTAGAGTATGTAGTTCATTGATCTCGTGGTTTAACTGCTTTAGGATACCGCTCCTCTCCCTGATTATTAACTCAATCAGGGATTTGGAGCATGCATCCAAAACAGCATTCCACTCTGATCTGAAACCTTCATTAACAGTCTCGAACGAAGGTGGTTTAATGATTTTTAGACCTTTCGGTATTAAATTCCCCTCCAGATACTTTTCTAGTGCAGTCACCTCCCACCATATTTTATTTTCTTTTATCATTGTATTTTCAAGCCTGTGGAAGACTGAACCTAAATCTCCATCAAATAAATCAACAACATTGGGGGTTTGTTTGAAAACATTCTTAATTAAATCATTACGATTTTCTCTGTAAGTGAACATGGTTGCAGCAAAAGCTCATAAGCGAGAGGATATTTGTAACACGGCAGTAAAGATGTTTGAGAGACAATCTGCGCAAGAATAATTTATGGTGCAGCTATAATCAAAATCTAAAAGTGCATCCCCATAGCACTAAAAAGACAAATGGCATATATAGAAATAAGAAATGGATCACCAGCGCTCCATAAATAACCCACGTCACCACATTAATTCACCACTTAATAGTGAATAAAGAAAAGCAATACTGTTTTATGGATATTTGTCATTCACATCAACAGCAGATGGTTCATTAACTTTTTCTCTACAGAACCTGTAAAAAACCGTGTCCACCTTCACATATCACAGAGCTGTCTTGGCTCATAAAGGGGTACACAAGTTAAAGAATAACATAGTGCAAATTATCCTTTGGTTTTTAAAACATAAATTTAATACACATTAAACTTACAAACATAGATGATAAAAGCGCATGTAGCAAATTCCCCTTTAGGCATTCACAGCAGCAACCAGATAGGTCCAGATGAAAAACCCTGATGGATCTGGGTAAGCTAGGATATCGGGCTCCGGAACCAGACTCCAACACCTGGACTTTCAGTGTAGCAGCAGCCTTTTCTTGGGGCAGTATAAACGGGAGAGCAGTACGCTTAACGCGTTTCAGATCAATGTCCTTCGTCAGAAGCGTAAGTAACTGCTCCTCCAACTCCCTATAAATACCCTAAACTAATACATGTAGCACCTGATCTCTATTGCCGCTAATCGGCGTAGTCCGCGCCGACGCAGTCCCATAGTATAACCGGATCCAAGATGGCCGTGCGTTCCACACGGCCGGAAGTCATCACAAAGGTCCCGTAATCCGACCATATCCATTATGGCCGTGCGTTCCACTCGGCCAGAAGATTATGTGTAACATCTCCAGTTGATCACGTGCGTCATCGCCGTGCAGCTTGTGCGTTCCACAATGCATATAATTGATGTAATTGCGCTCCACACATAAACTTAAATCGGTAAAATCGTACCTCAAAAATAAATACAAATTCAGTAATAGGCACAAATAAAATAAAACTTTGTCTGAGAGAAGGAAATTCATACTCCATGGAATGCCATAATATACAAGGAGTGTTTATCTAGTTGAAATTAAGTAAGGAAACATTTCAATTCAAAGTCCCCATTTAATCCCCTGGGGACAAGGGTACCTAAATGGTAAATCCATTTCATCTCCGTCTGTGATAATCTTTTTTCCACATTTTGTGTTTTCCAATGAGGTTGAATTTGTTGTATACCCCAAAAATTACTAATATTACACTCCTTCGACTTATGGCATTCCTTAAAGTGAGAAGAGACTGTGCGTAGATAGACCCTTTTTAATGTTATATATATGTTCTGCCGCCCTCACCTTCAAACTTCTAGTGGTTTTTCCCACATAAAAGTAACCACACGAGCACTCCAAGACATAAATAACGTTTCTTGAGTGACATGTGATAAATTCTTTTATTACAACTGATTTACCATTAATTACCAAATTAGTGATCTTTCTGTCTTTCGATTTTACAGTCCTACACATGAGACAATCGCCACAGCGATGATAACCCTTCGTCCTAATACTTTGTCTGGGGTTCGTCTCCACATTACTCCTCACTAAGTGGTTTTGTAACGATGGTTTTTTTTGTAAATAAATTTCGGTCTATCAGGTATAACTCCACCTAATAAAGGATCTTGTTTTAACAACTTCCACAGACGGAGATGAAATGGGACTTTGAATTGAAATGTTTCCTTACTTAATTTCAACTAGATAAACACTCCTTGTATATTATGGCATTCCATGGAGTATGAATTTCCTTCTCTCAGATAAAGTTGTTACTTTATTTGTGCCTATTACTGAATTTGTTTTTATTTTTGAGGTACGATTTTACCGTTTTAAGTTTATGTGTGGAGCGCAATTACATCAATTATATGCATTGTGGAATGCACAAGCCGCACGGCGATGACGCACTTGATCAACTGGAGATGTTACACATAATCTTCTGGCTGAGTGGAATGCACGGCCATCATGGATATGGTCGGATTACGGGACCTTTGTGACGACTTCCGGCCGTGTGGAACACACGGCCATCTTGGATCTGGTTATACTATGGGACTGCGTCGGCGCGGACTACGCCGATTAGCGGCAATAGAGATCAAGTGCTACATGTATTAGTTTAGGGTATTTATAGGGAGTTGGAGGAGCAGTTACTTACGCTTCTGACGAAGGACATTGATCTGAAACGCGTTAAGCGTACTGCTCTCCCGTTTATACTGCCCCAAGAAAAAGGCTGCTGCTACACTGAAAGTCCAGGTGTTGGAGTCTGGTACCAGAGCCCGATATCCTAGCCTACCCAGATCCATCAGGGTTTTTCATCTGGACCTCTCTGGTTGCTGCTGTGAATGCCTAAAGGGGAATTTGCTACATGCGCTTTTATCATCTATGTTTGTAAGTTTAATGTGTATTAAATTTATGTTTTAAAAACCAAAGGATAATTTGCACTATGTTATTCTTTAACTTGTGTACCCCTTTATGAGCCAAGACAGCTCTGTGATATGTGAAGGTGGACACGGTTTTTTACAGGTTCTGTAGAGAAAAAGTTAATGAACCATCTGCTGTTGATGTGAATGACAAATATCCATAAAACGGTATTGCTTTTCTTTATTCACTATTAAGTGGTGAATTAATGTGGTGACGTGGGTTATTTATGGAGCCTTGGTGATCCATTTCTTATTTCTATATATGCCATTTGTCTTTTTAGTGCTATGGGGATGCACTTTTAGATTTTGATTATAGCTGCACCATAAATTATTCTTGCGCAGATTGTCTCTCAAACATCTTTACTGCCGTGTTACAAATATCCTCTCGCTTGTGAGCTTTTGCTGCAACCATGTTCACTTACAGAGAAAATCGTAATGATTTAATTAAGAATGTTTTCAAACAAACCCCCAATGTTGTTGATTTATTTGATGGAGATTTAGGTTCAGTCTTCTACAGGCTTGAAAATACAATGATAAAAGAAGAGAAAATATGGTGGGAGGTGACTGCACTAGAAAAGTATCTGGAGGGGAATTTAATACCGAAAGGTCTAAAAATCATTAAACCACCTTCGTTCGAGACTGTTAATGAAGGTTTCAGATCAGAGTGGAATGCTGTTTTGGATGCCTGCTCCAAATCCCTGATTGAGTTAATAATCAGGGAGAGGAGCGGTATCCTAAAGCAGTTAAACCACGAGATCAATGAACTACATACTCTAGTGCAGCCATACAAAGAACTTGAAGACTTCCAAGCATATGAAAAGGAACCCCTACAAAAAAATCACGAAAAACACCAAAGAATTGAGGGAAAAGAAAAATAAAAAATATCAAAGGGATATTCTTCTCAATAAGGAAGAATTAAATAAAAAAGAAACATCTATTAACCATTTAAGCAGTCCACCTTTGGGAAGGATGGACCCACGAATGGGGAAAACACCTACATGGCGAAATAAAAAGAGAAATGCAAATAAGAATACTTATGCCAATGGTTATGGTTTCCATAATGATGGCACTATTAATCGGAATAATCGAAGAGACCAGATGAAGATGAATTATCATTATTACCATCAAAGTGCAAATAAATTTCCACAAAGAAGGTACCAAGATGGTGATTATGATCATTCACAATGGAAAAATAGAGATGTTAGAAAGTACACCAAACCACGGAATTTAGATAAAAGGTATAACCCCCTAACTTCAAATCGTTATGCCAATCTATCAGGTGATGATCCAAGAACTCCTAATGATTTAAATGCTTCTTTTTTAGAATGGGATCTGAAACTCCCAGGGAGAAACAGAAAGTAAACATACATCGCAGGAGTCATAGGGGCAAGAGGGCTGGTAAAAATCAAACTAATAAAAGAAAGAAACTAGTTAGGAAAGACCGGGCTACTAATCATACCCCGGATCAAGAAATAGCTCCCATCGACTTAGTGGAGAATTCCATGATAGAGACTAAAATTTTCAATCTATCTAAAAAAGTGTTAACCACTCAAGAAGTACAGGTTTTACAGAAGGGGTTGAAGTTTGCCCCAACGTATCAGCCAAAACCTTTTGATTTATTTTTGGATGTACAAAAATTCACACGAAAATTGAGCATTAAACGTTTTTTTTTCTTGGTAAAGCTACAAATGATAACCCTCCAACGGTTGAGAATCAATGTAGCGGTACAGGTTTTTGACCTCCGTCAACTTTTAATCCAACCTTCTGTAAAGGAAGTTGTGTTGACGTTTTCAATAAAGTAGTAATAGAAGAAATTGAGAAAGTGGTGAATACCACTGGTATAAGTAATAAGAATAAGCGCAATCTCAGCCGAAAACAGTTTAGTGCTTTGAAATCCTTGAGAGAGGACCAATCAATAATCATAAAACCTGCAGATAAGGGTGAGGGGTGGTCCTGATGGACCGGGAGGCATATATTGGTGAAATTTATAAGCAATTGAGTGACGAAGTCACTTATAGAAAACTTAAAAATGATCCCACATCTAGGATCATGAAAGAACTTAAAGAATTGACTACTAAAGGCCTTATTCTGAAGGTCAGTACACAGATGGAATTTGATTATTTAAATATCAAGGATCCGTCTGTACCATCATTTTATGTTCTCCCGAAAGTCCATAAGGACCCCCTCCACCCGCCTGGGAGACCAATTGTTTCTGGCTGTAATAGTGTAACTAGCAATTTATCAGCATTTATTGACTTTTACCTGCAACCGCTGGTTCAAACTACGAAAGCTTATTTGAAAGATACCAGTGACATTTTACGCAAATTAGCTAATTATGAGTGGTGTGATGGTGACCATTTAGCTACTGCTAATGTGGGTACACTATATACTATTATAGAAAAAGAGAAGGGAATAACTGCTGTATCCTACTTTTTGAACTATTTTATATTTGAAGGCACTTTTTATTTACAACAAACTGGGACTGCCATGGGCACCAGGTTCGCCCCCAGCTATGCCAACCTTTTTATGGCCTACTGGGAAGAACAAGTTATATATAGTAGTGGCTGGCTGGGGTCGAGCCTGGTGCTCTGGCATCGTTTTATAGACGATATTATCTTTATTTGGAGAGGAGAAACACAGGGTTTAACCTCTTTTTGTAACACTCTAAATTGCAATGACATGTTGATAAAATTAACTTTCAACATTAGTCAAACTATCAATACATTTTTGGACCTTGAGATATATGTAGATATGGGTTCTTTGAAAACTCGGACTTTCAGAAAGAATACTGACTCTAATAGTCTTATAGATATGACGAGTCAACACCACTCTAACTGGTTAGAATCGATTCCCTTTAGCCAGTACATTAGGATTAAGAGCGATTGCACAGACGGTGCTATATGTGATATCCAGCAGAATGATTTATCGAATAGACTTCTGGCTAAGGGATATTCAAATGATTTACTAATCAAAACCAGAGAAAGAGTTAATGAAATGGAGAGGACCGACCTATTGAAATTGAAACCTCCTAAGGAGAGGGGTGATAAAGAAAATGAGTTTCAGTGGGCATTTATTAGTCAGTATAATGCTAAACACAAAGCAATAGAAAAAATTATTGGTTCCAATTGGAAGTTGTTAAAACAAGATCCTTTATTAGGTGGAGTTATACCTGATAGACCGAAATTTATTTACAAAAAAGCCCCATCATTACAAAACCACTTAGTGAGGAGTAATGTGGAGACGAACCCCAGACAAAGTATTAGGATGAAGGGTTATCATCGCTGTGGCGATTGTCTCATGTGTAGGACTGTAAAATCGAAAGACAGAAAGATCACTAATTTGGTAATTAATGGTAAATCAGTTGTAATAAAAGAATTTATCACATGTCACTCAAGAAACGTTATTTATGTCTTGGAGTGCTCGTGTGGTTACTTTTATGTGGGAAAAACCACTAGAAGTTTGAAGGTGAGGGCGGCAGAACATATATATAACATTAAAAAGGGTCTATCTACGCACACTGTCTCTTCTCACTTTAAGGAATGCCATAAGTCGAAGGAGTGTAATATTAGTAATTTTTGGGGTATACAACAAATTCAACCTCATTGGAAAACACAAAATGTGGAAAAAAGATTATCACAGACGGAGATGAAATGGATTTACCATTTAGGTACCCTTGTCCCCAGGGCATTAAATGGGGACTTTGAATTGAAATGTTTCCTTACTTAATTTCAACTAGATAAACACTCCTTGTATATTATGGCATTCCATGGAGTATGAATTTCCTTCTCTCAGATAAAGTTGTTATTTTATTTGTGCCTATTACTGAATTTGTTTTTATTTTTGAGGTACGATTTTATCCTAGCCTACCCAGATCTATCAGGGTTTTTCATCTGGACCTCTCTGGTTGCTGCTGTGAATGCCTAAAGGGGAATTTGCTACATGCGCTTTTATCATCTATGTTTGTAAGTTTAATGTGTATTAAATTTATGTTTTAAAAACCAAAGGATAATTTGCACTATGTTATTCTTTAACTTGTGTACCCCTTTATGAGCCAAGACAGCTCTGTGATATGTGAAGGTGGACACGGTTTTTTACAGGTTCTGTAGAGAAAAAGTTAATGAACCATCTGCTGTTGATGTGAATGACAAATATCCATAAAACGGTATTGCTTTTCTTTATTCACTATTAAGTGGTGAATTAATGTGGTGACGTGGGTTATTTATGGAGCGCTGGTGATCCATTTCTTATTTCTATATATGCCATACTGCTGTACATGTCCAGTGGTACTGCCGTATAAATCCAGTCCAGTGATACTGCCATATACTGTTTGTCCAGTGAAACTGCCATATATGTCCAGTGGTACTGTCGTATATATCCAGTCCAGTGGTACTGCCGTATAAGTCCAGTGGTACTACCATAAAATTCCAGTGATACTTCCGTGCATGTCCAGTAGTACTGCCATATAAATCCAGTGGTACTGCTGTATAAATACAGTCCAGTGATACTGCCATACATGTCCAGTGGTACTGCCACATAAATCCAGTGGTACTGCCATATAAATCCAGTCCAGTGATACTGCCGTATATGTCCAGTAATACTGCGGTATATGTCCAGTGGTACTGCCATATAAATCCAGTCCAGTGGTACTGCCGTATAAGTCCAGTCGTACTGCCATATAATTCCAGTGCTGTGTTGTGCTGCATCAGTCCAGTTGTGGTGTCTTGTGCTGCATCAGTCCAGTCACAGTGGTGGTGTCCTTTGCGGTCATATGTCCAGTGCTGCTGTATAAGTCCAGTCCATTGCAGTGGTGCTGTGTTCTCCTGCATCAGTCCAGTGGTTGGGTCTCCGTGCTGCCATATAAGTCCAGTGGTACTGCCGTATATGTCCAGTGATACTGCCGTATATGTCCAGTGGTACTGCCGTATAAATCCAGTCCAGAGGTACTGCCGTATAAGTCCAGTGGTACTGCCATATAATTCCAGTGATACTCCCGTTTAAGTCCAGTGGTACTGCCGTATATGTCCAGTGATACTGCTGTACATGTCCAGTGATATTGCCGTACATGTCCAGTGGTACTGTCGTATATATCCAGTCCAGTGGTACCTCCATATAAGTCCAGTGGTACTATCATATAATTCTAGTGATACTGCTGTACATGTCCAGTGGTACTGCTGTATAACTCCAGTCCAGTGATACTGCCGTATACTGTATGTCCAGTGATACTGCCATATATGTCCAGTGGTACTGTCGTATATATCCAGTCCAGTGGTACTGCCATATAAGTCCAGTGGTACTACCATAAAATTCCACTGATACTGCCGTGCATGTCCAGTCGTACTGCTGTATAAATCCAGTGGTACTGCCGTATAAATCCAGTGCAGTGATACTGCCGTACATGTCCAGTGGTACTGCCGAATAAATCCAGTGGTACTGCCATATAAATCCAGTCCAGTGATACTGCGGTATATGTCCAGTAATACTGCGGTATATGTCCAGTGGTTTTGCCATATAAATCCAGTCCAGTGGTACTGCCATATAATTCCTGGGATACTGCCGCATATGTCCAGAGCTACTGCCGTATAAGTCCAGTGGTACTGCCATATAATTCCAGTGATACTGCCGTACATGTCCAGTGGTACTGCCATATAAATCCAGTGGTACTGCCGTATAAATCCAGTCCAGTGATACTGCCGTATATGTCCAGTGATACTGCCGTATATGTCCAGTGATACTGCTGTATATGTCCAGTGGTACTGCCATATAAGTGCAGTGGTGCTGTCCAGTGCTGTATATTATTTACACCAAATTAAGGGGTTATTAATATTTAATTCAAATAATTTTTACAATGTGTGGTGTAGATGTACGCTCTCCTGTGCTGCATTTTGTTATATAACTCCAGAAAAATAATGGAGAACAAAAATTTGGAGGATAAAATAGGGAAAGATTAAGAACCACTTCCTCCTACTGCTGCTGCTGCTGCTGCTGTTGTTGCTGCTGGGAGTCGATCATCATCCCAGAGGGGAAGTCGGAAGACCACTTGTACTACGTCAGCTAAGCAAATGACTGTCCAACAGGCTTTTGCGAGTAAGATGAAATATGACAGCAGTCATCCTGTTGCAAAGCGGATAACTGAGGCCTTGACGGCTATGTTGATGTTAGACGTGTGTCCGGTATCCGCCATTAGTGCAGTGGGACTGCAGTGCCAACCCTAGATGGGTCAGGTATTTGTGCCTCACACCGGTGTCGCTTAGCTTAGTCATACAGCTACCTCATTGCACGTCTTTTACTTCCATGCATGATGTGCTGTTTGGTGCCTAGTTTTTCTTAAGTGCCATCCTGTCTGCTACTGCAGTGCTACTCCTAGATTGGTCAGGTGTTTGTGCCACACACTTGTGTCACTTAGCTTAGTCATACACCTATTTCATTGCACCTCTTTTACTTCTTTGCATGATGTGCTGTTTGAGGCCTATTGTTTAAAAGTACCATCCTGTACCACTGCAGTGCCACTCCTTGATGGGCCAGGTGTTTGTGCCACACACTTGTGTCACTTAGCTTAGTCATCCAGCTACCTCATTGCACCTCTTTTTCTTCTTTGCACAATGTGCTGTTTGGTGCCTAGTTTTTAAATCTGCCATCCTGTCTGCCACTGCAGTGCCACTCCTAGGTGGGCCAGGTGTTTGTGCCGCACACTTGTATCACTTAGCAAAGTCATCCAGCTACCTCATTGCACCTCTTTTTCCTCTTTGCATGATATGCTGTTTGGGACCTATTTTTTAAAAGTGCCATCCTGTCTGCCACTGCAGTGCTACTCCTAGATGGGACAGGTGTTTCTGCCACACACTTGTGTCGCTTAGCAAAGTCATCCAGCTACCTTGGTGCAACCTTTTGGCCTAAAAACAATATTGTGAGGTGTGAGGTGTTCAGAATAGACTGTTGTTGAGGCTAATAATACCGTAGGATCAAAATTACCCCCATACTCTGTGATTTTAGCTGTTTTTGTGTTTTTTTCAAAACTTGTCCAGAGCCAAAACCCGAAAAGGTAGTTTTGGCAAAACCAATCCAGATCCAAAACACGAGCGAGGATCCAGATCCATAACCAAACTACAAAACACAAAAAGTGCCCGCCGCACATCTCTAGTTAGGAATAGTAACCTTCTCCACAAAATACTGATTTTATCCTTCCAGTTTCTCTACAGTTGGCATGGTTACCAAAAGAGTCTCAGCTCTCCTAGATTCAGGTGCTGCAGGGAACTTTATAGCCAGTACATTGATCCAAGAACTTTCCCTATCCACAGAGAGATTGACACATCTCATCTACTTAACAGCGGTTTACGGAAGTCACATCCCTGATGGCATAATCTCATATCGGACAACACCCTTGAAATTAAGGATTGGAATTCTTCACTCTGAGTCTCTGAGACTCTTAGATGACTCCAAGTCATTGAATCCCATCCCACTGTCCTAGCTCTGCCAGTTTAACACTAAAATTGACTGGAAAAGTTCTCATGTCGTCTCCTGGGGTTCATTTTCCTTTGCCTCTTGTTTTCAATTAATCTTTCCTGTCTGAACCACAGTCCAATCTCAGCCAGACTCTCTGCCTCATCTATTTGAGGAATTCTCTGGTGTGTTCATCAAATCTTGTGCTATTTCCTTACAGCCTCACTGTGAATGGGACTGCCCAAATGATTTGATCCTTGGAAAGACTCCTCCTAGGGGATGTACCTATTACCTTTCTCTTCTAGAAACCAAAGCTACAGATGTGTCGTCTTACATTTTTGCTGCAGTCACATTAAACAGCCATTCTAGTTGTGCCTAGTCGGGAGCATGTTTACTAATACCGAGCATCTCTTTGTGCATTTTCCCCAGAAAAATGCATCTTATGCGCACTGCTATGAGACTATGATGCACAAGTAGACTCTGCTGATTAAAATGATACGCAGCATGCATATATTCTGTATGCAACTGCAACTCTTCAGTGCTGCCCTTTCTCTTGCTAAACAGTCATACTTCAAGAACCTCATCTCCTCCCAGTCTTCCAACCCCCAGCGCCTCTTTGCCACTCTCAACTCACTCCTCTGCCCACCTCCACCTCGTCTCCCTTCCTCACTCTCTGCTCTTGACTTTGCCAATTACTTCACATCCAAAATTGACTCCATACGTCAGGACATCACATCACACCAGTCCATCAGTAACCAGCTTTCTCCCATCCCTTACCAACCCTCCCCATCCCTCGCACCTACTCTGACATCTTTCTCCCATGCATCTGGAGAGGAAGTCATGGCCCTCATTCGTTCCTGTCCCCTCACCATCTTTCCACTTGACCCTATCCCCTCCCGCCTCCTCCGCTACCTCTCTCCTTCTGCTTGTTCCCATCTTTCCCACCTTCTCAATCTATCCCTCTCATCAGGCACTGTCCCCTCTGCCTTCAAGCATGCACTCATCTCTCCTATTCATAAAAAACCTACACTTGATCCAAACACTCTCTCCAACTACCGACCCATCTCTCTCCTCCCTTTTGCCTCCAAACTCCTTGAGCGTATTGTCTACAACCGCCTTACTTCCTTTCTTTCCTCACACTCACTGCTTGACCCATTCCAGTCTGGCTTCCGTCCTCTCCACTCCACTGAAACTGCCCTTACAAAACTATGCAATGACCTCCATGCTGCTAAATCTAAGGGACACTACTCTATACTTATTCTACTTGATCTCTCTGCTGCTTTTGACACTGTGGACCATCCTCTCCTACTGCAAATTCTTCACTCCATTGGTCTACGTGACACTGCCCTCTCTTGGCTGTCCTCCTACCTTTCTGACCGTTCTTTCTCTGTCTCCTCTCATGACTCCACCTCCCCCTCACTTCCACTAACTGTAGGGGTACCCCAAAGTTCTGTCCTTGGTCCTCTTCTCTTCTCTCTCTATACATCCTCACTAGGTAAGCTCATTAGTTCTTTTGGTTTCCAATATCATCTCTACGCTGATGACACCCAAATCTATCTTTCCTCTCCAGACCTCTCCCCTGCTCTCCTCACTCGTATCTCCAACTGTCTCTCTGCTACCTCTTCCTGGATGTCCCAGCGCTTTCTTAAACTTAACATGTCTAAGACCGAGCTGATCATCTTCCCTCCCTCCCGCATAACCTCACCTCCTACAATCTCATTATCTATTGATGGCACTACTATCTCCTCTAGCCCCCAAGTGCGCTGTCTTGGAGTAATCCTTGACTCCTCCCTCTCCTTCAAACCACACATTCAGCACCTCTCACAAACCTGCCATTTTCATCTAAAAAATATTTCCAGGATCAGACCCTTTCTGACCCAGGATGCTACTAAGACTCTTATCCACTCACTGGTCATCTCCAGACTGGACTACTGTAATCTGATCCTAACTGGCATTCCTGACAAATACCTCTCTCCACTCCAATCTATCCTCAATGCTGCTGCCCGGCTCATCTTCCTCACCAAACGCACTACGTCCACCTCTCCTCTCTTACTAGACCTTCACTGGCTCCCCTTCCCTTTCAGAATCCATTTCAAGCTTCTCACACTCGCTTACAAAGCCCTCACCCACTCCTCTCCCATTTACATCTCTGACCTTATCTCCCTTTACACTCCCACCCGTCCTCTTCGCTTTGCTAATGCACGCCGACTCTCCTGCCTATGGATTACTTCCTCCCACTCCTACCTCCAAGATTTTTCACGTGCTGCACCACTTCTTTGGAATTCCCTACCTCTCCCCCTCAGACTCTCCACCTCTCTACAAAAATTCAAACGGGCTCTCAAGACCCACTTCTTCACCAAACCCAGCCAAATCTCATCCTAACCCTCTGTTCTACGCTCTCTATGTACCCCAACTGTGTCACCCCTGTCGGTCTACCCCTCCCCTTTAGAATGTAAGCTCTCACGAGCAGGGCCCTTTTCCCTCATGTGCTTATCCTTTCTTACTTTAATAATCTTCAACTGCACCAATTCCATCAGTCTTCTGCCACCTGATACTTATTCCAGTGTCATCTGCTGATGTAACTATGTTTATTTACCCTGTACTTGTCCTATACTGTCATCAACTGTAAGTTGCGGTTTTCCTGTTTGATTATTTGTTTATGTACTCGGTAATTGGGCGCTGCGGAACCCTTGTGGCGCCATATAAATAAGGGATAATAATAATAACTCTGTCTGCATACAAAATGCTACGTTACATGTAATAAAGCATTTCTAATGCAGATACAGCCGCAGTAGCATACAGAATATAGGCATGTTGCATTTCATTTTAAATCAGAGTTGCACAGGAATAGCTGGCTTACTCACACTAGGCAGTGCATGGCGTAATGAGGCTACATTTATGAGGACACATCTGTATGGCAGAGTACATGAAAGAGAACCTGGAAAAGGGGTTAATTTGTCCTTCTACTTCATCTGTGGGTGCAGGGTTTTTCTTTGGCAAAAAAAAAAAATGGATGTCTTAGACTCTGCATTGATTATAGAAGTGTAAATTACATTAACGCAAATGAAAAAAATGCTACGACCTGCCACTAATCACAGAACTCCTTGACTGGGTTAGAAGGGCAACTTTCTGTATGGTACAATATGAGTACTTTGTCATGCCCTTTGGTTTTAGCAATGCCCCAGCCATTTTTCAACACTATGTAAAGGAGATCTTCGGTTGACTACGTTATAAAAGTGTACTTGTATATTCGGCTTCTTGCCGTTAAGTTAGCATTGGGGGAATAGGGATACTTGTTAGAGGGGGCATGGGGGCAATTCAGAGTTGATCATAGATGTGCTAAATTTAGCAAATCTGCAATCAGTTACTCTGACATGCGGGGGGACGCCCAGCACAGGGCTAGTCCACCCCGCATGTCAGGCCCTAGCCCCCCACATAGGTACAAAAGCATTGCACGGCGACGATGCTTTTGTACCTGACAAGTAGCTCAGTAGCTCTTTGCCAGTGCAACTCCTGCGCGCTGGCAGGGAGCTACTGGCCGCGTCCAGGGTTGCAGTGGCTGCTTGTGATGTCACACAGCCACTGCGGCCCACATCCCAATGGTCCTGAAGGACTTGGTAGAATTCAAACCCATGACTGCAGTGCTGTGAGGCAGTAATGCTAAACATTACACCATGATTGTAATTACTGTAATGTTTAGAGCTTTGAAAATAAGGAAGAAAAACGACAACAAAAATGTAAGGAGCATGAATTAAGAATGTAAATACTGTGCTATGGATTGTTTGAGGGATGGGGACCCCACACTGGTATCTTGCCTAGGGCCCCATAAGGTCTAAATCTGGTTCTGCCCTCAGCCCATGTCCCTGAACTCTTGTCTCATCTGTCTGTCTGTTCTGATACTCCCTTCTACTCTCATCTATCCCTTCCAGAGACCCTGTCCCCTAACCCTAAGCCCCCGACCCTTATTCCCCTTTACCTGTCTCTTTATTCCTTTCCTGTCACAAAGCAATGCAGTTGCAGTACACTAGAGAGCTGCATGGACCAGACAGATTCTCTTTCAGGACAGGTAAGTTACAGTGGGAGGGTTAAAAATGCTGTCAAATGATCTAAGGGGTTATAGGCCAATTCAAGGGGTGGGGGGGGGGGAATACACCAAGACATGTGCTCTCTCTCTCTCATTTGGGTTTTTTTGTTGTTACTATATAACATGCTGTGAGGGGGGCTTGTTGGAGGGTCCCAGGTCCACAACCCACCACCCACACAACAGGCAGGGCCATGAACATTTAGCAGGGAGAATGAGCAACGAGCATATGGCTGCTGCAGTCACTGCAGTTGCAGTGAGTAGTCTGTCCTCCTCCTGCCTGCACCCAGCAGTCCAGACTCCCAGTGACATCACCAGAATCAGCCTTCTACATTCATTGTACAGATAGAGGTCAGGCACACTGGGACCCAGACCGGTCTGAGACATGATTACAGGGAAGGGAAGCTGACAGGAGGCAGAGAAAGGACAGCACACAAGGCTACAGGGAGACTGCTGCAGCACTGATTGCCCCCCACTCCCAGACTGCCCCTGGCTGAGGGGCACTCAGTTGTCATATACTGCCTCCCCAGTGATCCACAAGCTCCCAGTCAGCTTCTGCCTCTCCATCTCCCACTATTTTTCCCTGTCACCCACTCACCATCTCCATCACCCTCTGTCCTGTCACCATCTCCCTGTTACCCACTGCCTGTACCTGTGTCATCTGCTATGTCACCTTCTGCCTGCCCCTAGCATAACCCATTTTCTCCCCGACTGTGAGGAAGCGAGTCCCCTTCCGCGCTCGTTGCGCTCACCACAGGTTATATTCCCGCATGGTTGATGGTGTGGACCCACCAGCCAGGTGGGAATACCGGACGGGTGTTGGGTTGGCGTCTGTTGGTAAAATGCTGGCAACGGTCCCCTGAACTCCGGAATCCCGACAGCTGGCATTTTAACTGCATCCCGTTTATTTTTATTTTTGTTATATAGTGTGTCCTGATATCATTATTGAATCTGCCATATCAGATGAGTGTTTTCATTTCTAAAAACACAGTTGCTCATCAGGTATTAATATTATTTCTCCTTTGTCCTAGAGGATGCTGGGGACTCCAAAAGGACCATGGGGTATAGGCGGGATCCGCAGGAGACATGGGCACTTTAAGACTTTAAAAGGGTGTGAACTGTCTCCTCCCTCTATGCCCCTCCTTCAGTTAGATTCTGTGCCCAGAGGAGACTGGTTGCACACTAGGGGAGCTCTACTGAGTTTCTCTAAAAAAGACTTTTGTTAGGTTTATTATTTTCAGGGAGCACTGCTGGCAACAGGCTCCCTGCTTCGTGGGACTGAGGGGAGAGAAGCAGACCTACTTCTGTGAGTTCAAAGGCTCTGCTTCTTAGGCTACTGGACAGACACCATTAGCTCCAGAGGGTCTGATCACTTGGTGCACCTAGCTGCTCGTTCCCGGAGCCGCGCCGCCGTCCCCCTCACAGAGCCTGAAGAGAGAAGCCGGGTGAGTAGTAGAAGCAAGAAGACTTCAAAGGTGGCAGAAGACTTCAGATCTTCCTGAGGTACCGTGCAGCGGTCGCGCTGCGCGCCATTGCTCCCTCACACAAGCGGCACTATATGGGTGCAGGGCACAGGGGGGGCGCCCTGGGCAGCAATAAAACCTCACTTTTGAGACTGGCATGACAGTATACATTGCATAGGCAATGTATACAGACCCCCGCCAGTATAAATAAAAGCGGGAATGAAGCGCACCATGTAGGGGGCGGGGCTTCCTCCTTCAGCTCTAACCAGCGACATTTTCTCCACAGCTTGCTGCGGAGACGCTGCTCCTGGCCCTTCACTGCTGTACACAAGTAACAGGGTGCACAAACGAGGGGGGGGGGGGCACGAAATTTTGGTGTTGATTACTTGGTATAAGAGCGCTTACAGGTCTGGGGCGTTATTTAATTCCTTCAGACCGGTGAGGCGCTGGGTGTGAGCTGGCAATCTCCCTTTCTGTCTCTCTGAAGAACCTTACTGTGGGTCTGTCCCCTATAGCCCAGTGTGTTTGGGGGTGTCAGTACGCATGTGTCGACATGTCTGAGGTTGAAGGCTCTTCCCAGGAGGAGGCTGGTGTGGGAGCTGAACAGAATGTGGGAGTGACTCCGTTGGCACCGCTGACTGCTGATTGGGTAGATATGTGGAGTGTTTTAAATGCAAGTGTGGCTTAATTGCTTAAGATGTTAGATAAATCTGAGTCTCAGAACCAAGCATGGAGACAATCCATGGGAGATGTTTTGTCACAATCTCAGGCCCCCTCAGGGTCAAAGAAACGTTCATTTACCCAGATAGCATACACAGAAACCGACACGGATTCCGACTCCAGTGTCGATTGCAATGATGCCAAGTTACATCCTAAGGTGACCAAGAGTATTCAGTACATGATTGTGGCAATTAAAGATGTGTTACATATCACAGAAGACCCCACTGTCCCTGACACAAAGGTCTGCATGTTTAAGGGAAAGAAACCTGAGGTAATGTTTCCTCCCTCTCATGAACTGAACGCTTTTTTTGAAAAAGCTTGGGAGTCTCCTGACAAGAGACTGCAGATTCCCAGGAGAATTGCTATGGCGTATCCTTTTCCCTCGCAGGATAGGTTACGGTGGGAATCCTCACCCACGGTGGACAAAGCTCTGGCGCGTTTGTCCAAGAAGGTGGCGCTACCGTCCCCTGACACGGCGGCCCTAAAGGATCCTGCGGATCGTAAGCAGGAAACTACCTTAAAATCTATTTATGTTACTACGGGTACGCTGCTCAGGCCGGCCGTGGCATCGGCATGGGTGAGTAGCGCTATTGAAAGGTGGGCAGATAACTTTTAATCTGACATAGACACCCTGGATAGGGATAGCGTGCTTTTGATGCTGGGTCATATCAGGGACGCAGCAATATATCTAAGGGAAGCGGCGAGAGATCTTGGGATCAAGGGCCAATGCCATGGCAATCTCGGCTAGGAGGGCGTTGTGGACTCATCAATGGAATGGTGATGCTGACTCTAAAAAGGTTATGGAGGCTCTGCCCTTCAAAGGTGAAGTGTTGTTTGGTGAGGGCCTCGCGGACCTGGTTTCTACAGCTACCGCGGGTAAATCTTCTTTTTTGCCTTTTGTCCCTCCACAGCAAAAGAAAACGCCTCAATACCAGATGCAGTCCTTTCGGTCTCATAAAGTCAGGAAAGGACATGTATCTTCCTTCCTCGCGGCCAGAGGTAAGGGAAGAGGAAAAAGATCGCCGGCTGTGGCAAGCTCCCAGGAGCAGAAGTCCTCCCCGTCTTCTTCCAAATCCACCGCATGACGCTGGGGCTCCTCTGCAGGAGTCCGCACCGGTGGGGGCACGTCTTCAGCTCTTCGGTCAAGTCTGAGTTCGCTCGGGCCTGGATCCTTGGGTGCTGGAAATTGTGACCCAAGGATACAAACTGGAGTTCCAAGACGTACCTCCACACCGATTTTTCAAATCGGCCTTACCAGTTTCTCACCCAGAGAGAGGTAGTGTGTGCTGCAATACAAAAGCTGTGTCAACAGCAAGTCATTGTCACGGTTCCCCCGTTACAACAGGGGAAAGGGTTTTATTCAACCCTGTTTGTGGTCCCGAAGCCGGATGGCTCGGTCAGACCGATTCTGAACTTAAAATCCCTCAACCTGTATTTAAAAGATTCAAATTAAAGATGGAATCTCTCCGAGCTGTGATCTCCAGTCTTGAGGGGGGGTATTTTATGGTGTCAGTCGACATAAAGGATGCATACCTACATGTCCCCATATATCCTCCTCATCAGGCGTTCCTGAGGTTCGCTGTTCAGGATTGTCACTACCAATTTCAGACGTTGCCATTTGGTCTTTCCACGGCCCCGAGGATTTTCACCAAAGTAATGGCGGAACTTATGGTGCTCCTGCGCAAGCAAGGGGTCACAATTATCCCATACTTGGACGATCTCCTGATAAAGGGAGATCAAGGGAGTAGATACTCAAATGTGTTGCGCTCTCCCTGAAGGTGCTGCAACAACATGGCTGGCTCCTAAATTTACCAAAGTCGCAGTTGATTCCGACAACTCGGCTGTCGTTTTTGGGCATGATTCTGGACACGGAACGGCAGAAGATCTTTCTCCCGTCGAAAAGGCTCAGGAACTCCAGAACATGGTCAAGGAACTTCTGAAACCGCCAAGAGTGTCGATTCATCACTGCACTCGAGTGTTGGGGAAAATGGTGGCGGCCTACGAGGCCATTCCGTTTGGCAGATTCCATGCAAGAACTTTTCAGTGGGACCTGCTGGACAAGTGGTCCGGGTCCCATCTGCACATGCACTAGAAGATAAGCCTGTCCCCCAGGGCCAGGGTTTCTCTCCTGTGGTGGCTCCAGAGTTCTCACCTTCTAGAGGGTCGCAGGTTCGGGATCCAGGATTGGGTTCTGGTGACCACGGGCGCGAGTCTCCGAGGTTGGGGAGCAGTCACACAGGGACAAAATTTCCAGGGAAAATGGTCAAGCCAGGAAGCTTGTCTGCACATAAACGTGCTGAAGTTAAGGGCCATCTACAACGGCCTTCGGCAAGCGGAACATCTTTTTCGCTACCTGCCCGTCCTGATTCAGTCGGACAACATTACAGCCGTGGCGCACGTAAACCGCCAAAGGCGGAACAAAGAGCAGAGCGGCGATGGCGGAGGCCACCAAGATTCTTCGCTGGGCGGAAAAACATGCAAGCGCTCGGTCAGCGGTCTTCATTCCAGGAGTGGACAACTGGGAAGCAGACTTCCTCAGCAGACACGATCTCCATCCAGGAGAGTGGGGTCTTCATCAAGAGGTCTTTGCAGAAGTGACAAGTCGTTGGGGACTTCCTCAAATAGACATGATGGCGTCTCGCCTCAACAAGAAGCTTCAGACATATTGTTTCTGGTCAAGGGACCCTCAAACAATAGCAGTGGACGCACTGGTGACACCGTGGGTGTTTCAGACGGTCTATGTGTTCCCCCCACTTCCACTCATCCCAAAGGTGATAAGGATCATAAGAAGAACAAGGGTTCATGCGATACTCGTTGTTCCAGATTGGCCATGGAGGGCATGGTATCCGGATCTTCAGGAATTACTCACAGGAGATCCCTGGCCTCTTCCTCTAAGAGAGGACCTGTTACAGCAGGGGCCGTGCGTGTTCCAGGACTTACCGCGGTTGCGTTTGACGGCATGGTGGTTGAATGCCAAATCCTGGCTAGAAAGGGTATTCCCGGGGAAGTCATCCCCACTCTACTTAAAACTAGAAAGGAGGTAACAGCGAAGCATTATCACCGTATTTGGAGAAAATATGTGTTTTGGTGTGAATCCAAGAAGGCTCCTATGGAAGAATTTCAGCTGGGTCGTTTTCTCCACTTTTTGCAAGCAGGTGTGGATGCGGGCCTGAAGTTAGGCTCCATTAAAGTGCAGGTTTCGGCCTTATCAATTTTCTTTCAGAGGGAATTGGCCTCACTTCCAGAAGTACAGACTTTTGTGAAGGGTGTGCTGCACATCCAACCTCCCTTTGTGCCCCCAGTGGCACCATGGGACCTTAACATGGTGTTACAGTTCATTACGTCACATTGGTTTGAACCTTTACAAAAGGTTGAGTTGAAATTTCTCACTTGGAACGTAGTCATGCTATTGGCCTTGGCGTCCGCAAGGCGGGTGTCCGAATTTGGCGGCTTTGTCTCACAAAAGCCCCTATCTGATTTTCCATGTGGATAGAGCGGAATTGAGAACTCGTCAACAATTTCTGCCTAAGGTGGTTTCATCGTTTCACATGAACCAACCTATTGTGGTGCCTGTGGCTACTGAAGTCTTGGCGGATTCCAAGTCTCTTGATGTGGTCAAAGCTTTGAAAATTTATGTAGCCAGAATGGCTTGTGTTAGGAAAACGGAGGCGCTGTTTGTCCTGTATGCGGCCAACAAGGTTGGCGCTCCTGCTTCTAAGCAGACTATTGCACGCTGGATCTGTAATACGATTCAGCAGGCTCATTCTACGGCTGGATTGCCGTTACCGAAATCGGTGAAAGCCCATTCCACTAGGAAGGTATAAAAAAGATATCCTAGACGGAAATCAATACAGGCGCTTTAGGATAAAGACCACACTATTAATATTTAAAAATTTAAAAAATGCTGCTCTCAAAGAGGTATTCTGTTAAACCTGAATAAACAAATGAACTATAGAAGACTATAATAGAGAGCGCAAACATACATCTTAATTGTAATAAAAACAATTTATTGATATAAACAGCATTTAAAATTGAATTAACTAAATTCTTATACAATGGAGCTAAAGAGCCATATACTCATGTAAAACCACTAGATCAGATCATACCATATGTTTATAATCAATTGAGGATAATTCATTAAATGCAAACTTTTATGAGCTCCTGTAATTATTGATCCAATACAGATGGAAAGAAAGAATTAAGTTCCTTAATATCCAGAACAATTGTTGTTATTCAGCTGACTCCTTGTTGTAAAGTATGTTTGCCTATGATATAATTAATTGCCTCATTCAAAAGTACAGGTGCGCAATAACCTCCACCTAAAAGATGGTTTTCTTTACCAGCGTAATACTGGGGCCCCTTAGCCGTTAGTGGGGTATATATTCTCACCGTATATGCAGTTCTTAAAGCCGTGTCCTATAGCACAAGGACGATGCGGCTATAGCAGCGGTGGATGTTTGAAGGTAGTGCCGGGTCCTATCGCACAAGGAACGTCCAGCACATATGGAAGTGGTGTGTAAATTCTCACCGTGAGTGCAGTTCTTAAAGCCGTGTCCTATAGCACAAGGACGATGCGGCTACAGCAGCGGTGGATGTTTGAAGACAGTGCCGGGTCCTATCGCACAAGGACCGTCCAGCACATGCAGAAGTGGCAGCAAGCCAAGCTGTAATTAGCAACAGAGGGGCGCACCTGAATAGGCAATGCAGGTCTCAGTATAGCTCAAGCACTAGGAAGGTAGGCTCATCTTGGGCGGCTGCCCGAGGTGTCTCGGCATTACAGCTTTGCCGAGCAGCTACTTGGTCGGGTTCAAACACTTTTGCAAAATTCTACAAGTTTAACACCCTGGCTGATGAGGACCTCATGTTTGCTCAATCGGTGCTGCAGAGTCATCCGCACTCTCCCGCCCGGTCTGGAGCTTTAGTATAAACCCCATGGTCCTTTTGGAGTCCCCAGCATCCTCTAGGATGAAGGAGAAAATAGGATTTTAATACCTACCGGTAAATCCTTTTCTCTTAGTCCGTAGAGGATGCTGGGCGCCCGTCCCAGTGCGGACTCTATCTGCAGTAATTGTAAACAGTTATTGCTTATGTTACACAAAGGTTGTGTTTTGGTAAAGGTCAGCCTGGTGCTGATCTCTTTGGTTCACGCTGTTGACTGGTTTTAGTTATATGCCATGTTGTATGGTGTGTTGTGGTGTGAGCTGGTATGTATCTCACCTTTTTCCTCTAAATGTCCGTCTCCTCTGGGCACAGTTCCTATAACTGAGGTCTGGAGGAGGGGCATAGAGGGAGGAGCCAGTTCACACCCATTTAAAGTTTTAAAGTGCCCATGTCTCCTGCGGATCCCGTCTATACCCCATGGTCCTTTTGGAGTCCCCAGCATCCTCTATGGACTAAGAGAAAAGGATTTACCGGTAGGTATTAAAATCCTATTTTTTGTTGTATATCTTTGGCATTATTGCACTGATCCCAGATTGAAATATGCTACTGTGGTTACTTACACATTTACACTTTTTCAGTAATTAATTGACAAACAGATCACACCTTTATAATTATCACACTTTTATTTTTTTATATATTTTTATCTTTCACTTTTTACTAGCTCCTGGGGTTCAATTAATTATTTATTTTTCATATTGTTTTATTTTGTCTTTCAAATGTTATCTACTTTGTAAGTGTTCATCTATATGCTTTACATGGAATAAATCTTTTTTACATATTTTTTACATGTAAGAAAATGAGAGGAGGAATATGAAAGCAAAAACCATATAAAAAGCAGTTTTATATATCAACACATATAAGCAAACATCTAAAGAAGGAATCCCGGTGGTGGACATCTGACCTGGAATATTAAATAATTCTAATAGAATACCTTTTCAGTATGATTTGAACTCATGAGGAATATGTCTTTAGATTCGTACTGTGTATATTTATTTTGCTTTGTACTGTGTGTGTGAGGACTTCTTCACTCAATATAGAGCTCCATCTGCCCTACAAATAAAATCTATTTCTACACACTGTAACTATATATTATGTCAGAAGCTATAATTTTGATTACTCCTGAAAATGTGATATGTTATTTCTAAAAATAATAATACTGTATGTAGGCTAGCATTTTGGTCTACAGCTGGACTTAGCATCAACTGATATTCCAGTAGTATTGAAAGAGAAAGATTTTACAGTACCCTTGTGAGTTCCTGTGGTTGTATAGCATGGAAATTCCTCAGTTCCATTTAATCCACACTTCACAATTATACAGTTGCCGAAACCTTTGTCCACCTGGATAGTTTCCCCAACTTCCATCAACTGTCCTTCATACATACAGTTGCAATCTGAATAATAAATGCAATAATATTACAGTGTGCCAGTCAGAGGCAAGAAAAATATCTTAGGATCTCAACAATGTTTCTTTCTACATGAAAAACCTAAACTTACTGTATTTTTAAAATATTAACTTTCTGAAGAACTTATTCAAAGGGACAACAGTTAGTATAATGTAGTAAAATAAACAACTTTAATATCTACCTTCTATATTTCCAAAAATAATACACAGAGAGAGTTTCTGTTGCACTGGGGACTGTGTGTCTATTATATGAATTAAGTTAACCCCTAGTTTCTAAATAGCTTTGAACTCATATAGTACTAGTTAAGGGGTGCTACTGAAGACCATCAGGTATTGGGTCCAACAATGAGAACAACAGAGAAAAAGAGGTCTGTATATGGTACACTACTAATAATATTTATTACTTCTGTTTGAAATACATCTTAATTGGAAAGGCAGTAGCAAAATAATGGTTAAATTATAGTTAAAGAAATACAGTATGTACAAAGAATGGTTGGGTATAAAAAGGAAATAAAATCTGGTTTGTAGCCAAATGTTTCTCTGTTGTCTTCTTCTACTGACAATTTGGGGCAGATGTATTAAGCCTGGATAAGTGATAAAGCAGTGATAAGTGAAAGGTGATTACACATCAGCCAATCAACTCCTGTAATTTACATATTAGAGCTGATTGGCTGCTGCGTTATCACCTTACACTTATCATTGCTTTATCACTTATCCAGGCTCAGTACATCTGCCACAATATGTGAATCACTACACTAGCATGATATCAATTATATCAAGGGGGGTTATTGGTGTAATTTTATTCAGATAGTTTTTTTTACAAACTTAATAATCTATATATGAGTGTACTGTATATCCACACCTTGAAATAGTGAAATTGTTCATCAGTTGTATCCTCATTTTATTTCAGACACAATGTTCAAAGCTTTGCATCTACAGTAATATTCTCTTATATGGATCACAATGAAAATCCATCTTAGCTAATAATATTCAAAAGTGTACAGTCTGCTCATTCTATGACGGCATTTATTAGTGAGAGAGTTTCTTAGAATATTAGAGAGTACTACATTCACTTTGCCTTAATAGAAGTTGTGTTAGGGATCACTCTTAGCTCATTGTTTGAACAAAATATTGGAGAATGTGAAACCTAATCACCCCTTGGTAGGATCATAAAAAGTACTCCTACTGTATATCATCCAGTGGTAATTTAGAGCCTGTAGTGTCTAGAGCACATTTATTAAACTTGTTTGTATATTGGCTCCAATGCACATTATTATATATACTATTCTTTTTGTGCTGAACTGAGGGATTCATGTAACTACTGTAGGAGTTCCTGTTATAACGAATCTTGTTATGAAAATATTTAACACATTTTTACTAATTGTAATCCTTTTGCAAAGCTTCCGGCAAGCTACCAATGAAGCAAAGAATCATGCAGCTGTCGGTACAGTTATATAGTCATTAAATGCTATAATGACCAGTAGCTTGTAGATCATCACCAAATTAACTAAAATAAACCTGATACAACATCTGTGGTATCAGAAGCCCAGTTCCTAGTAGTGCAGCACACCAGTGATGTCATGATGTCACCCATGTTCTGTAAGAAGCCCGCTGTTGCTGCTTTTTGACTGCCTGGCCTGCCTCTCTTGCAGAGTGTGCTGAGTGTTATGTGGAAAGAGCTAAAACGTTTATATAAAAAAATATATGTGGTTTTCCCCAGTCCTGTCCTAGTCTTGTTACTTTTAGCTAATTAAGCTGTAGACCTGCAACAAGATGCAACTTCATCAATGGTGGGCTGGGCTGGGGGGCAAGGTGCTTTTCCACCCTGGTCTGGTATAGTTTGGGCATTTGCGGCCTCCACTCCACAATCAGAGTGGCTGGCCAGCATTCTCTCTGTCTGTCTCCTGGCCGCTGACTATGTCAGGGCTGTGCACATTACACTGCCGGCTTGGATGCTGGCGTTGTGTATGCTTGTGGTCTTACTGTGGCTGCACTGCCTGGTGTTAGAAGTGTTGATTTGTGAATGGCGCTGGCCATCCACCAATCACAGTTATAGGTGTATCTGAGCACTGATTGGTGGATGGCTGGTGCTATCCTCCAGTCAGGTTAACCTGCTTCATGAGCACGCTTGCACAGGCAGAGAGAGAGAGCCATTGCTGGCCGGGGACTGGAGAGGCAGCTCAAGGGGCACACAGGAACACCCTCAAGGGTCCGCCAAGACAGCATCTCCAGTGGACACAGGGGAGGAAGTGCCAGTCACCTGCAGCTAACAGACCCCACTCCAGGCTGGAGTAGAGCTTCACCTCCGTTCCCACACCAGCACTGGCATTGCTCACTTACTCTCTCTACCTGTGCCAGTGACAGCCTAAAATCCCCGCCAGCACAGCTCCTGCGCCTTAAGCCTACTAGCTCAGTAGACTTCTAACGGTCAGCCCACCCGCTACCCCTCTCATATTGTCAGCAGGACAAGGTATTAGCCAGACAAATAATATAACCTGTGGCCGAGTGTCTCCTCTCCTCCTTCACACCATCCTGCCTTGGCCTTGTCACTGTCTATTTCTTGCCCTCTTCCCACCCAGCACAGTGCAGTGTAGTGTCACACATGTAATTGGTGAGGATATAGTTGCTACAGGATTATAAACTCTTTCCCAGCAATGGAGGGAAGGGGGAATGTGGGTGCTGTAAGATGACCAAAGAAGGGGACTGTTAGTGATTCTGCCCTGATTTCCATCTCTCTTTCTATTTCCCCATGTCTTTCAGTCTCCATCTCTTTCCTCATGTTTCTGTCTCTTTCTCCATTTCTTTCTATCGGTCTCTTTCTTCATGTCTCTCTTTCCCCATGTATCTCTGTCTCCATCTCTATCTCTCTTTCCCCATGCCTCTATCTCTCTCTCCCTATGTCTCTCTATCTCACTCTTTTGCCATGCCTCTCACTCCTTCCATATGCTTCTCTCTCTGTTTCCTCATGTCTCTGTCTCACTCTTTCCCCATGTCTATCTCTCTCTCTCTTTCCCCATATCTCACTCTTCCCCCATGTCTTTATATCTTTCCTAATGTACAGTATCTCTCTCTCTCTCTTTTTTAATTTGCCTTGGACACCATAAACCCTAGTTGCACCTCTGGGGCACGTGCTCCCGTATGCAGAGTTTTTTTCAACATCTTGTGATGCACCCATCCTCTATCCCTATGTTTGGTTTGCTACTCCTCATCATCATCATCATCATCATCATCATCAATGCCCATCAGCTAACACTTGTTGTAGAGACAGGAACATTTGTGCTTATGACCTACTCTGTGGCCGCAGTTCCATTAACAGGCCTCACTGGGCTTTATCTACTTGAGATTGCCCATTACAGCCCAGTTGTGCCCCTTCACCATGGGTGGAGATATACTTCAGATGCATGCAACTCTGCATCTCCTGTGCTTGTGTACTCCTGGAAAAACACGGCCTGAACATTAATCTGAAATAACTCATCACAGGACATTAACCCCTTGGGAATCTAAGTATTCCAACTGCTTAATCTGTTACCTGTTTATTTACATACATTACTGTATATTTCAATAAATTGTTATTGCATTGCATTTCTGTGTCAGGCTTCCTGATTAACCCTTGTATCTCCAAACCGGAGTTTCCACAGTTTGATTCCATGAAAGAAATACATTTGATCCCATAAAAGAAATAAATATTTCCATACAATTATTATTTTGATACATGAAGCTTTACCTTTTCTTTCCAGACAATATTTAACAATAAAATAATTAATATATTTAATATTCTTTGCTTATATTTATAGTTGTAAGCAACATACCATTTTGACACTGAATTCCTGTTATTGTGCAATTGCTGAAAGAAAAAATAATGAAAGCATAAAGAAGAACTCAAGACTGAAAAATATAAAACAGTCAATAATCAAAAAATATTGTTTATTATGATTTTAAAATAAGCATGTGTAATTTTGGCCTGGAAGTTTCTCAAGATAGCGAGAAATTTGCTGTGGCACTTGAAATGAACTGCCAAATTCCCTCTAGTCCAAAACTACAATAGATACAATATTTTGTTTATATGTGGTATTGGAGCTGTCTTCTGCTGCTTCTCCATATCAGTAATGGGCTAAATCTTTGGTAGATGGATAAAGATGGGGGGTGGGGAGCATATGGGGCAAGTGCCCCTTGCTAACTCTCTCAGGGGGCCCCACAGCCTTGATTATAGCTGCAGTACAAAAGTGCACTGTAAGCTGAAGAAATTGAGAAGGAAAGGTAGGGCAGACTCTGAGCAGGGGGCATGGCTATACAAGGCACTGTGCAGACAATGCCGACAGCATGGGAGAGAGGAGGGCAGAAACAGCTGCAGACAGTGTACAAAGTAATAATTGTTATTGCATTGCATTTCTGTGTCAGGCTCCCTGATTAACCCTTGTATCACTAAATCGGAGTTTCCGTGGGAAACAAACATAATTGATCCCATAAAAGAAAAGAGGGAGGAGGGGGCAAACTATCTATATGTATACATGTATTAGTTTGTGACTATACGTATGTGTGTAACTGTATGTATGTGTTCTCATATATCTAGGCTCAATACAGAATGCCAAGCAGCATGAGATGCCTTGTGGGAATGAGCCGCCAGGTCCTTTGAGACTCTGCTAACGTTGGGAGTCTTATTTGCCAAAACGGTTGCACCAGGAGACTGTGCTAATTAATTTGATATGCAGCATATATATTGTGTGCTACTGAGTCTATATACAGAGCACATTAAAACTTGTACCGGAAAAAAGCTGTGGCTGTTACTTTGTAGCACTTTGTATGTAAGTTCAGAGACACAGTTGCACACAAATATAAAAGTTGCATATCAAATTAATCAGCACAATCTACTAATGTGTTTTGCGTTTCGACTAAGATACATTTTTGGCAAATAAAGATACAAAAAATACACCCAATGCTAGCAGAGTCTCATGCAACCTGACACAGCGAGAGAGGCTGTTTGGCATTACTGCAGTAATGTATGAGGACACATTTGTATATTTAGGACAATGGAGTATGTTAAGGACTATGTATATGATGGCATGTACTTTTATTAATACGTGTGTCACTGTATGCATGTGCCTATATGTTGTATGTGTGTGACTGTACATACTGATTTGTCCTTATTCATCTTGCCTCAATACGCCATGCAACAAGATGCCTGGTGTGTGTGAGCTGACAGGTCCCATACAAACAACTTTAGCGTCAGGGCATCTTTTGTTGCCAAAAATGCATCTTATGTGCATTACTATGCACGTACAGTAAGTTGCACAAGCAAACTCTGCTGATTAAAATGAGAAGTGTCATCCTATATTCTGTGTACGACTGCAGCTATTTCTGCATACAAAATGCTAGTTACAGTGTTTTCCAGGAACACAAAGAAAGAAGAAAAGTCTGCTTGTGTAAAGAGTTGCGACTAACATGCATTTTCAGCAAAATATATGCAAAAAAGACACCCAATGCTAGAAGAATCTAACATGACCATGCATGCCAAGTGGATCTGTTTGGTGCTACTGCAGCAAAGATGTATGAGGACACATCTGTATGAACCGTATGGGATGCGTTTAACATCTCATCATTCAGGATGCCGGCAGTCATGTTACCGACGCCGGAATCCCAACACCACTCATGCAACCGGAACACTGACAGCCGTCGTGACGAAGGTGAGTATCGAGGTACGTGTTAGGTTTATGGCTCAGGGAAGGGGGATTATGGTTAGGCACTTGGGGGGGGGGGGGGTTACCCATAGCCATCAACCCCCAAGGGTTAGCTGTAACTGACACTCCCAGAGGGTTAGCCCTAGCCAACAACCCCTGAGGGTTAGGGTTAAGGTTGGGAGGAGGGAGAGTAATACTTAACCGCTACATCTTCAATGTCAGGGTGCCACCGTCGGTCTTGTGACCGCCGGCATATAGTACGTATTCTGACAGCATGTGAATATACTCTAGGTATGACTGTGTGTGTGAGAGTATGTGTATAAGCTCTAGTATTGTGGATGGCTTGCAATAGAAGTGTCTGAAAATCTTGAAAAAAATGGGATATGCAGCCTGTAACATTAGAATAGTTCAACTTCAGTTCCAGAGGGTTGTAGTTTATAGATGTGTTCTGTCGTGTCACTTTCTTGGCCTTATAGGTGTGTAAAAGTAATATAAAGTTTTCCTAGCAATGTGGTTATAAAATGAAAGGAAAAGAAAACAAGATCATAGTGTATACTATTGTACAGTTTTGTAGGTGTAAGTGGAATATAAAAACTCACCATATAAAGGTAGGCATTGTACAATCTTAACACTGGTTTCCTGTAGTGGTTGCTCAGCAATGGGTTGTCCTCTTTACATCTTGGTGTTCAGTATCATGTAGGGAGGCCAATCCCGGGATCGGGATCGGCAGGATCCCGGGATTTAGTCCCAAAAATGGCGGGATTTGAATCCCGGGATTGGAGCCTCAAATCCCGGGATTCACGCGATTGCATTGCGCATGTGCAGCGAGGGAGGGTTGGTGTAAGTAACACTTACTATTAGGCGGGCGGCAGCCATGTACACAGACCGCGGCGGCATTTTAAATGTAGCGCCGGCCGCCAGCCAATCACAGCTGGTGGACCGGCGGCCAATCAGGGAAGCGGCTGCAGCGGCTCCTGATTGGCTGCCGGACTGCCCGTTCTGACTGGCTGACGGCCAGCACTACAATTTGAAAGGCCTCCGGTGCGCTCAGCGCGACTTGTCCATGGCTGCCGCCCGTCTAATAGTAAGTGTAGTTTTACTGACACCAACCCTCCCTCACTGCAGTGCTCGCTTCAGCCTCCCTCCCGCTCCGTTTCCTACACCCTCCAGCGCTGCTCCCTAGTCCCTACACTTCACCCACTATCCAGCGCTGCTCCCTAGTCCCTACACTACACCCACCCTCCAGCGCTGCTCCCTAGTCCCTACACTACACCCACTATCCAGCCCTGCTCCCTAGTCCCAACACTACACCCACCCTCCAGCGCTGCTCCCTAGTCCCTACACTACACCCACTATCCAGCGCTGCTCCCTACAGCCTCCGTGCTCCCTACACTCTTTTCCACTGCCCTCCACTCCCACACTCCCTGCTCCCTACTGCAATCCTGGGATCCCGGGAATCCCGGGATTGAGCGTTTTTCAATCCCGAATCCCGGGATTAAAAGAAAACGGCCCGGGATTGGCCTCCCTAGTATCATGGTTCCAATACACAGGAGATCGGAAAAAAGTGAAACATTATGGTGTATATCTACCAGGGAGAAGGAAGAGGGAAAGTAAGTGCTCTGGCCCTTCTAGCACTGACCTAATGATTTAGTTAAGGGAAAGGAGCCAGCGGTGTCCAGAATGGAGCTCCAGCTCAGTACTGCGTCCTCCAGTGAAGCAGGCCATGGCCGTACACAGCAGCAACGCCCTCCACAGTGTGGTGCTCTATGCGGACATGCACCTTGCCTAATGGTAGGATCGGCCCTGGTACTGACACCCAGATGTAAAGAGGACAATCTATTTCTGAGCAACCACTGAAGGACAACAGTTTTAAGATTGTCCAATGCCTACCTTTGTCATTTACATTGCGAGATTTTATGTCCCACCATGCACCTACATAAATGTACAACAGGGATGCGGTTAAGATACCGGCTGAGGGGTCCCGGACTGTCGGAATCCTGACACCTATCGGAATGATAATTTGGGAATCCCAACAGGGTCAGGAGACCGATGCCAGAAACCCGATCCCAATCGTAAGTATAACGGATGTGTTAGGGTTAGGGTGGGGGTTAGGGTTAGGCATCACCCAGGGGGGTTAGAGTTAGACTTTGGGAGGGAGGTTATGGTTAGGCAGCAGGGAGGGAGGGTTAGGAACCACCTATGAGAGGTTAGGTATAGGCAGTAAGGGGAGGGTTTGAGTTAGGCTGTGGGGTGGTGGTTAGGTTTATACCCCACCGTGGGGAGGTTAGGGTTAGGCATTAAGGGGGGGGGTTAGGTCTAGGCTGTGGGAAGGAAGGATTAGGGGGTTGGGAAGAGGGGGTAGCATACTTAGCTCATCCTGGTTGGAATTTTAAACATTAGGATTCTGGCATCAGTATTGTGACCGCCAGAATTCCTTCTGCCAGTCAAACATACCGAACCCATACAACAGTATACACTATGATGTCATTTTCTTTTCCTTTCATTTAATAACCACATTGCTTGAAGAACATTATATTACTTTTATACTCCACTAAAACCAAGAAAGTGCCAGGACAAAACTGCTTATATACAAATTACAATATGTGTATAAGTGTGTGACTGAATGTACAGTATGTGTGTGTACTGTATGTGTGTGACTGTATATATGTATATTTATATATTTGTGACTATGTATGTATGTATGTATGTATGTATGTATGAATATTCCCAACCATCATGAGTTTGGTGGGATCATCCTGGTTTTTGGGTACTTTCTCACCTGTGGGCTCAAGGAAAGGTAGGGACGGAATTCTCTCACCTGTCATGCACATGAGGCTGTGGACAGCCAGATGCTGGGGAAGCGATTTGCAAGAGTGATGTGAAATGTGATTGTGATGTGCATATTGAAGTCTTATGCACTATAGGGGTGGTTTGGAGATGTATACACAGCTAGATCTGCATCCATCTTCTCACATAATGGGGGCCGACCAGCACAGGGCAAGGCCGCTCAGCATGTCTGATGGGCTGCCTCCCGATGCGTCCTCAATTATATTGCAGGCGCATAAAATTAAGGTCGACCCTGGCGCTGTCAGACTGTCCATCGCTATTTTTTTAATCAGAGTGGCTGCGTGTGACATCATGCAGCTGCCCCAAAAATGCCCCGTCCCACCCCCGTTTGGACCGCTACTCCCTCCAATGCTGCGTTGCCACTCCGCGAACACCCACCATGTACATCATCTTGCAGCCTCATCCTGGGGCAGTACGGGTGGTGTAATGGTTAGCATTACTGCCTCACAGGACTGAGGTCATGGGTTCGATTCCCACCATGGCCCTAACTGTGTGGAGTTTGTATGTTCTCCCCGTACTTGCGTGGGTTTCCTCCGGGTACTCCAGTTTCCTCCCACAATCCAAAAATATACTGGTAGGTTAATTGGCTCCCAACAAAATTAACCCTAATGTGTCTGTGTGTACATGTGGTAGGGAATATAGACTGTAAGCTCCACTGGGGCAGGGACTGATGTGAATGGCCAAATATTCTCTGTAAAGCGCTGCGGAATATGTGTGCGCTATATAAATAACTGGTTATAAATAATATATAAATAAAATCCTTCCTGGATGCGGCCACAAGGAGAAGGGTCACGCACACGCACTGCGGCCAGTGCGTGTGCGCAGACCAGATATATGTGGCCACTGCATATGGACACGTGGCTGTGTCCATCTCTGAATCAGCCCCATGTCTCAAATGTTGGATTTAGGGCCTGCCAGTATTAAGTGCCCTGGGGCCCCCAAAAATGTTATCCAGCTCTGGTTTTTGGGATTACAGTGTCACAGCACAGCTCCACACTCCCAATATAGTAGAGGAAATCAGGGTAAGGATTAGCATCTGAGAGTAAGAGGTTACTAAGGAAGGGTATTACAATTTTAAACTATCTTTAAATAATTTATTTGAATAAAATGCTAAATTATATTTAGTACAACAGTGTAAAGTACAGTAATTTGCCATCAATTTCTGTGAAAGGCTTACGGGTTTACTGTGAAAGGCTTATAATGTGGAAATGATAGTGTCAAAAAATTAACTTGGTGGGAAAAAGCCTTTAGATTATAAATTGAATCATTCAGAACTAAGAGTCATCATACAGTAATAGTTATATTTTAACTGATCTGAGTTCCACATAGCTTGTCTTATAAGAAATATTGACTGCAATGTGTAAAGAAACCATCGGCTAAAAGATAGACAATAATTCTAAGGGGTAAATTTACTAAACATCGGGTTTGCCAGCATTTTCAAACCATTTGGCATTGCTGCTGTCTAATACCCTTTTCAGACAGAAAGTCTGAAAGTCCCGACAATTACCTGGCATTTCAGTGCCGGGTCGTTTTGCTGTGACCTGCCTGACTCCCCCTTTCACACAGACATGCAAATTACCGGGTCAAGAATTTCGACCCGGTAATTTTCAGATCAATACGGGTATTTTGTCTGTGTGAAAAGGTCAACCCATGTCATAATTCCCGTGTCTCCGACCCTGGTAAATTCAAGGGTCGAAGTCCCAGGAATTACAACACGGGTTGACCCTTTCACACAGAATAAGGACCCGCGTGTTTCATGAAATTACCGTGTGGAACTGCTTCACCCGGTAATTTCATGTTCTGTCTGAAAGGGGTATTAGGTAGGCCAGAGATTTTATTAAGCATTGGTTTTGACAGGGTTTTGAAAAATTCCAGTGATTTTGAATAACCACAAAACCCCTGACAACCGACTCATTCCCAGTGGATGCCGATGTCAAATGACACTGTAAATGGTGAAAAGTAATGGACACTTCCCGGTGCTTTCCTATTGGGTTTGAAATCCTACATGCTGTTTTGATAGCACACTCAGCTTATACTGTGAAATGCTCCAAACTGCCAACTGCAAACTGCATCCTGCTTTCACATAAACAGACCAAGCACTGTTCTTTGTCTAATAATTGATAAATATGCAAAAAGAAACACACTCTTTAGAGATTAATAAGCAATGTTTTAATAATGTTTTACTATTATATTGACAACATTACAAAGGAAATCTGTTAGAAGCAGAACACGACTTAGTGCTCAAGAAGTAGTAGCTGGTACATTAGTTCAATTAAAACGTGTGTTTCTGTGTCGCTGTCGCAGGTGTAGCACAATTTAAGAGTAAAAAAATAACAAAAAGGAGTCCTCTTCTTTCTCAGGGCCAGCGTCAGCTGCATCTTGGCCATCAACTAGCCATGCTGCACAGGAGGAAGTGCTGGGACTTCACACAATAGTACTCCATCATCTTCTACAAGTGCAGCCCAGGTGAAAGTAGCTGGTGAGTATATCTATTTTTGGAATGATATGTACAACAGTTATTTCTTAATATACTGTACCCTAACATGTAGAAAGATTAAGAGTGTATGGGTGGCACCAAAGGGTACCCTGTAACTGCAGCCTAAGGACCGATAAGGGTTTTTCCAAATCTTAGTGTACTATACAAGAGGAAACATAGTTCAGCATTTTACGCTGGTTAAGCTGCTTGCCAGAGGTATGGTGTTTGTGGTTACTTTTATGTGCAAGTGTGTGTGTTGTAATGTTAGAGTGTGTTTTGTTTTTGAAAACAGACTCACCAAGAAGCTTCGGAGATTGGGGCCTCATCTCCTCTGACGGTGTAAGGATGGTCCTTAGTGGCCTGGATGACACCACAGACAGCCTCGGTGCTCTTTAACAAACTATCCTCATAGAGAAGCCTCTTTAGCCTCCTTCCATAATTTCTGCACCATCTGAACATGCGGGGATCAGTAAAAGTAAAGATGGTGATAAGGACATAATAGAAATTGAGGATGCTAGTGTGGAAGTGGAACAGGATGAGTGGGATATTTGTGTACTACTACTATCTGACACTAATTAGGATGATAAGGATGAGGATGTTGTTTGTGTGTCCTCCATTAGTGGCAGCAGTTCTTGCTCATGATAATAAAGAAAGCCATTGCGATGACTGGGCATAAGACCAAAAAAGCCAACTCTTAGATGTAGGATTATTTTTACCCAAATCCTGAAAATGTTTAAGGCATCTGCTCCATTTGTGAGGCCATAGTAGAGGAAGAGACGTTAACCATCTGTGCACCTCCTCCATGTTATGTCATTTGCTTCAAGTTTGTGAAATTTAGTTTACAAAATCATAATCATGTGTAAAATAATATCAAGCAGTCCAGATTCAACTACCAGCAGTTTGCACCAGAATATGCAATCTCTATGGCCAATATCCTCATTATCAACCTTCTTATTAGTGATCAAAGATAGTCCTCCTAAAAAATTGGCTTGTGGCGGTACAAACAAACCAAGCACTTCAGCCACAAAAGTGGTAATCCTTGCTGCTAAAGTGCTTAGTTTGTTAAAATGTGTATGCCTTATTAAATACCAACATAAGGGTGGGTGAGTGGGCCCAAGGACAATTCCATCGTGCAACACTTTTCTTTTCTGCCACTGCTGTGTGGCAATGTATTTATATGTGCTATAAACTGCTGAGTGTTTGTGTCACTGGGGGTCATTCCATCCTGATCGCACGCTGCCATTTTTTGCAGCGCAGCAATCAGGTCACTACTGTGCATGCACCATTGCGCAGTCGTGTCGTATGAGTACAAAGCGGATCATTGCTGTGCGATGGATTTAACAAAAAACCCATTCGCACAGATGATCGCAAGGAGATTGACAGGAAGAAGGCATTTATGGGTGTTAACTGACCATTTTCTGGGAGTGTTTGGAAAAATGCAGGTATGTCCATGCGTTTGCAGGGCGGGTGTCTGACATCAATTCCTGGACTGGAAAGGTTTAAGTGATCGCAAGGGCTGAGTAAGTTCTGAGCTACTCAGAAACTGCACAAACTATATTTGTGCCGCTTGGCTGCACATGCGATCGCACCCTTGCACAGCCGGTAAATCCCTTTCTCGTAGTCCGTAGATAATGCTGGGGTCCATTTTAGTACCATGGGGTATAGACGGTTCTGCAGGAGCCTTCGGCACTTTATGACTTTTTAACAGTGTGTAATGGCTCCTCCCTCTATGCCCCTCCTCCAGACCTCAGTATAGGAACTGTGCCCGAGGAGACAGACAACTTTGAGAGAAGAATTTACAATAAACTAGTGGCGAGATTCCAACCAGCTCACACCATACAAAAAACATGCTGCCTAACATGCCCTTTAACATAACCCATGCTAATGAGCATGCATAATGTAACAGCACCTGCTGTAAAAACATCTTAACACATAAGAATCTGTGTAAAAAGACAAAACATAATTTGCAGGAAAAATGAGCACTGGGCGGGCGCCCAGCATCCTCTATGGACTACAAGAAAAGGATTTACTGGTAGGTAATTAAAATCCTATTTTCTCTTACGTCCTAGAGGATTCTGGATCTCGCTTTTATCAGGAGATCGTCCAGGTAAGGAATTATGTTGACTCCTTTCTTGCGAAGGAGAACCATCATCTCCGCCATCGCCTTGGTGAAAATTCTCGGAGCCGTGGAGAGCCCGAATGGCAATGTCTGGAACTGGTAGTGACCGTCCTGAACCGCAAACCTGAGGTATGCTTGATGTGGAGGGTAAATGGGAACATGCAAGTAGGCATCCTTGATGTCCACTGACACCAGAAATTCCTTTTCCTCCAAGCTGGAGATCACCGCTCTCAGGGATTCCATCTTGAATTTGAACCTTTTCAAATAAAGATTCAGAGTTTTTAGGTTTAAAATCGGTCTGACCGAGCCATCCGGCTTCGGCACTACAAACAGGCTTGAATAAAATCCTTGTTCCTGTTGTATGGCAGGAACTAAGGAAATTACTCCGTCTTGACTTATTTTCTGAATTGCGTTCAGCACTTTTGTTCTGTCTTGAACAGAAACTGGTAAGGCTGATTTGAAAAATCGGCATGGGGGAAGTTCCTGAAATTCCAACTTGTAACCTTGGGATACTATCTGTAATACCCAAGGATCCAGATCTGAGTGAACCCAGACCTGGCTGAAAGACAGTAGACATGCCCCCACCCGATCGTAGCGCATTGCTGTGGTTTTAGCAGAAGTAGCTGTTGACTTCTGCTCTTGCGAGCCTGATGGTGTTGTAGGTTTTCTACCTCTTCCACGCCCTCTTCCTGCGAAGAAGGGGATACCTTTTGCCTTTTTGGACTTGTTGGGCCAAAAAGACTGCATCGTATGAGAATGATATCCTTTCCTAGGTAAAGCAGCTGTGGAAGGCAGAAATGCTGACTTGCCTGATGTAGTTGTTGAAATCATGGCATCCAGCTTGTCTCCAAAGAGGACCTCTCAATTGTAAGGGAGCACCTCAACATTCTTTTTAGATTCCGCATCAGTATTCCATTGGCAGATCCATAATGCCCTTCGGGCTGAAATCGCCATAGCGGAGGATCTTGAGCTCAGCAACCCGATATCCTTCATAGCTTCGACTAAGTAACCTGCTGCATCTTTAATATGGCCGAGAGTTAGGACTATTTCATCCCTGTCAACTGTGTTTATGTTAAAAAGCAAGTTGTCTGACCATTTATCCACAGCGTTACCCACCCATGCACAAGCAATGGTGGGTCTGAACAATGTTCCGTTAGCTGTACATATGGATTTTAGGGTCGTCTCTAATTTACGGTCAGCCGGATCTTTTAAAGAGGCTTATCCTGGGGCAGGCAAAACTATTTTCTTAGACAGCCAAGAAACTGAGGTGTCTATCATTGGGGGTGTCTCCCATTTGTGCCTGTTTTCCTCAGGGAAAGGGTACGCTACATGTATCCTTCTGGGAATAGTACATTTATTCTCCGGGTTAGACCAGGATTCTTCAAAGAACTTATTCAGATCCTCTGAAGGAGGGAAAGTCACAACCTGTTTTTTATTTAATTTAAAATAGTCCTTTTCCTCTGTGACAAGTGTTGTTTCAGGAAACTCCAACACCTCCTTTATAGTGAGTATCACACATTGTATGCTTTTGGCTAATTTGGGGTCTACCCCTCTCAATTCCCCAGTGTCGACGTCAGTGTCGGAATCTGTGTCTGTGTCCCCTTGCATTATTTGGGCCCTTTTCTGGGAACTGGATGAGACCCGAGTGGATGATATGGAGGGGTCAGTAAAACAGTGCATCCTCCACAGACTGCCTCCAATATTTAGTCTGCTGTTCAGACTCAGAAAATTTCTTTGCAAGCAATGACATATTTTTCTGCAACATTCTCACCCACTCCAGCTCCTTCTGAGAGGGAGGGCCACCATTTTACCCTCTTGTGCATATAAAATTAGTTCCTCCAGAGAAGAACCCTCCCCGATGTCTGACATGTTACACAAATGTACACCCTTTCACACACGCAAACACCCTATCACACAGGGGCGCTATCAGGGACAGACCAACAGTAAAGTACAGTAAAAGAAACACAGAGGGATTTGCCAGTCCACACACTGCGCCCTATATGAAAAGTGCAATAATTACACAATTACAGCGCATATATCAATATTAGGTCCGCAGACCTAAATACAAGGAACACTCCTTTCCCCCTCTATAACACCCTGGTACTTGTATCAGCCGTGTCTTGAGGAGAAATCAGCGTTCTGGATCCTCACAGTGGCATTCTACAGGAGAAAATGGCGCCCAGTGAGTGAACTGTTACATCTGATAAGAAACCCCGCCCCCTTGTTAATGGCTCGGTTAAGCCTAATAAAATAATAATATTTATACTGGCTGGGGATGGCACATCAGTGGCTGTACAAGTATGTACCCATTTTGCCAGTGAGAGTAAGGTACTGAAAACATGACCTCAGAGCGTGCCCCTCCCGCGCTCTACACCCGTGTGCTGAGAGACATGGCGCGCAGCGTCCCGCCGCTGTGCTGGTACCTGTATGCCACCAACGATGACCGGAGGACCCCTCTCTGCAGGACTCTGGTATATACCCTCCAGCCTTCTGACTTCTGGCTCTGTTAGGGGGTGGCAGCAGTGCTGTGGGAGTGAACGTTGGCCAGGCTTGGGCTGTATTCAGTACCCTTCAGGAGCTAATGGTGTCCTGTCAGCGGAAGCAAAACCATTGAACTAATTGAGAAGTTGGTTTCTACTTCCCCCCCTAAGTCCCACGAAGCAGGGAAGTTGTTGCCAGCAGCTTCCTTGTAAAATAAAAAACCTAACAAAGTCTTTTTCCAGCAGAGCTCTGTAGAGCGCCACTAGTGTGCATCCAGTCTCCCGGGCACATTTTCTAAACTGAGGTCTGGAGGAGGGGCATAGATGAAGGAGCCAGTTCACACTGTTAAAAAGTCTTAAAGTGCCGAAGGCTCCTGTGGAACCGTCTATACCCCATGGTAATAAAATGGACCCCAGCATCCTCTAGGACGTAAGAGAAACACTCCCCAGTGGGTGGCGACTATCCTTTCGCATGGCTGTAAAAAGTAGCTAGCGAGCGATCAACTCAGAATTACCCCCACTTTTCTTTAGCTTAGAAACCAGCCAGTTCGCTGCTGCCTTTAGCCTAAACTGGATGAAAACAACTTTGTGAGCTGTGAGATGATAAACATTTACTGTAAATAACTGAAAATTAAAGTTATTGAGGTTAATAATACTGTCGGAACAAAAAAGGCTCAATTTACGTAATTTTAGCAGTTATCAATTGTTAGCAATTAAAAATAAAATAAAATAAAGAACCAAAAACAAACACATGAGGGTGGGTTTGGCAAAACCAAAACCAAAATACAAAGTTAATACAGATCCAAAACCAAAACATGGGGATCGGCACACACCTTTACATTTTATTCCTAAACAGTTATTTTAAAGACACCTTACAATGTATTTACACTTACTCGGCTGCCTTAATGCATTTGTGTCCTGGACATACTGTATGTGCTCTGATTGACCTCAGCTGGAATCATAATCTTGAGGTGTTTCTAATAGTTGAGGTAGTTGGTTTGTAAGGGGAATCATGACCTGTCTGGCTTGCCGCCTTTGTCTCTTTGACCAGCTTGGTCCACCCTGAGATTTTTGCCTGAAAAGCGCTTTTTCAAGTGTCCATCACCCTTGTGCATGGGCCCCTCAGTATTCACTGCAGACACAACCTTCTTCCAGAAGGCATTTTTTCCGGGTGGAGACTCTGGCTGCCTCATGCCCAAATAGCCAACGGTGGTGCTTCATCATCTCATACACCAGAGCCATATTGTCTGCTAAGGAGAATTTAACATTGTGGCCCATCTTGGTCCAGGTGTTATGAGCCACGGCTGTGGCTCATTCCTATTTTGCATTTTTGGTTATGTATTTTATGTTATACTTCTGTTTCTGTTCCCCGTGGGTGTCATGGGGTGTTCGGAGCCCACCCTTAAAGAGAGGGTACTGTTATGAACCACAGGTAGTGGTTCATTCCTATTTTATGTTTATAAGTAGTCTTGCAGGCCAGGATTTCCCGTTGCTCTGGTTTAAGAAGATTCTTGTTTGCTGCCAGTGGTGAGTCTGTGTGATTGCAGCTTGTGCCCATGTGTTCAGCCTCACCTGTCTGTTGATTGCACCTCTCAGTTGTGCAACAGGGCAGCTGCATGACATAATTAATTAAGACTCTCTGTTATATGCTGGCTCAGTGCAATTCACAGACGCTGGTGATATTTCCAGATTTCCAGGTTTCCTGGGTTCCAGAGTTCTTGAGTTCTGAGCTAGTCCCTGCCAGTTCCTGAGCTCCTGTCTAGCAGTGTCTGTCTAGCTGCTTTGAGTGTCTGTTCCTGTGTCGATTCCAGTGTCGATTCCAGTGTCTGATCCTGTGTCCTGCCGTGAAGCGTTCCTGTCCAGGAGTCCTGTGGCTTTGTCTGTGCCTGGTAGAATATCTGGCTTCTTGGTGTCCACCGGTCTGTCGTTTGGGATTCTGCCTGTCCTCCAGTTCTGAGAGTCTGTGTCGGCTACATTGGGGGTTCCTGTCCGTTTGCCAGCATTTGTACCGGTTCCGTGAGTAGCGGCTTTGCCGCATCCATCGGCTCAGGCCGCAGTATACATTGGTTATAATTTGTTTCTGGTGTTTTGCAGAGGGTTCTGCTTGTGCTGTCACCGCCGGTACACAACGGTATTGTGTAGGCGAGTGGACAGCATTTCCTTTGTTGTTCTTTTCCTTTGGCGGCGTGCCGCACATATATTTAGGTTTAGGGTTGTTAGTAGCCCCTAGCCTTCTGTTTGTTTTAGCTAGAGGTCCCCTTGTTATTATCCTGTCTCGGTTCACGCCTTGTCTCAAACTAAGACCTGGGGGCATCGGAGTTGGGCAGACCTAATCCACCCTTCAAACGCGGCTGCCGTGGGCCCAAGAAACCATAGTCACTCAGGCGTGAACGGACCACACGGGTGAAACAACGGAGGTAGGGTGCTAGGGGCTATTTCCACACCACACCTCATTTCAGCGTCACGTTCTGGTGCTCAGGACTCACTACGCAACATCTCCCTTGTTCTGAGCACCAGGAACCTAACATTATCACCAGCCATACAACAAAAAAGAAATAAAACTTTTTCTTTTTTGGCCCAGTCCAGTGTCTTGTCTAGAATCCAGTCCTGTCTAGAATTCAGTGTTTAGAATCCAGTCCGGTGTTTAGAATCCAGTCCTGTCTAGAACTCAGTGTGCAGAATCCAGTCCGGTGTTTAGAATCCAGTCCTGTCAAGAATTCAGTGTGCAGAATCCAGTCCGGTGTTTAAAAATCCAGTCTTGTCTTGTCTAGTTTAGAAATCCAGTCCAGTCTTGTCTTGTCTAGTCTAGTCTAGTCTTGTCTTGTCTAGTTTAAAATCCTCCTATGCCAACTATGCAAGCCCTGCAGGCGTCTCTCTCAGAACTGAACTCTGCTTTCAGTGCTTTGAAACCTGAGCGGCTGGAAGTTTTGCAGCAATCCTTAAAGCAACTGCAAAACCTTCTGACCAAAATTTTGCTTATTTTGCCAGAAGTTCTTGAGAGTTCATTCTCTAAAGAGACTCTTGTTCACAGTATGGTGACAAGTGAATCCTCAGGTTTAATTAGAGAGAAAAAGTTTGAAAGTTTTCTGCGGCCCAGGCTCTCAGAAGAGGAGCGTCTGCGTCGCAGAAACTTAGATTTATGCCTATATTGTGGGGGTTTAGGCCACTATCTGCAGACCTGTGAGTTGCGCAAGCCAAAGTGTGGCGACAAGTCCTGCCCTCTGGCCAAGTTGAGTCAGGATACAAGACCTACTCCTGTCTCTACTGTGGCAGAGGTACTTGTCACACAACCCACACTAAAAAGCACTCTGTCCTATAATTGGGGTCCTTGGGCTAGGGAGCCCCATTATAGATTCAGGAACCAAAGGAGAATGTTTCTCTCCTCTCTTGATTTTCCTGTGAAAGCAGAGTTGCAAACCCCTGGAGTGGTGCCCGATGCCCAGGGTCCTTGAGCGGTGCCCAATGCCCAGGGTCCTGGAGCGGTGCCCAATGCCCAGGGTCCTGGAGCGGTGCCCGATGCCCAGGGTCCTGGAGCGGTGCCCGATGCCCAGGGTCCTGGAGCGGTGCCCGATGCCCAGGGTCCTGGAGCGGTGCCCGATGCCCAGGGTCCTGGAGCGGTGCCCGATGCCCAGGGTCCTGGAGCGGTGCCCGATGCCCAGGGTCCTGGAGCGGTGCCCGATGCCCAGGGTCCTGGAGCGGTGCCCGATGCCCAGGGTCCTGGAGCGGTGCCCGATGCCCAGGGTCCTGGAGCGGTGCCCGATGCCCAGGGTCCTGGAGCGGTGCCCGATGCCCAGGGTCCTGGAGCGGTGCCCGATGCCCAGGGTCCTGGAGCGGTGCCCGATGCCCAGGGTCCTGGAGCGGTGCCCGATGCCCAGGGTCCTGGAGCGGTGCCCGATGCCCAGGGTCCTGGAGCGGTGCCCGATGCCCAGGGTCCTGGAGCAGTGCCCGATGCCCAGAGTCCTGGAGCAGTGCCCGATGCCCAGAGTCCTGGAGCGGTGCCCGATGCCCAGAGTCCTGGAGCGGTGCCCGATGCCCAGAGTCCTGGAGCAGTACCCGATGCCCAGAGTCCTGGAGCGGTACCCGATGCTCTAGGTTATAGAGGGACATCGAATATTATTGCTCAGGTGTCAATACCAGAAGGGGTCTCAGAAGCTGTTACCCCAGGTAGAGACTTGAAAAGCGCAACTCCAGAGAAGGTGTCTAAAACCATAGTTCTAGAAGGGAACTCGAGAAGCAAAACCCCAGAAGGGATCTTTGAAGTAATATCCCCAAGTGGGGTCTCGAGAGACGCAGCCCCAAAGAAGGGTCTAGAGGTCGCTTCCCCAGGAAAGGACTCAAGAGGCATAGCATTAGTGGAGGTTCTGAAGGTTATAGCTTCAGCAAAGGTCCCGGAAGTCTTAGTCCCGGGAGAAGTTTCGATAATTATCGACTTAGAGAGGGAGGCCGACGGCTCGGTCCCAGAGAGGGAGGCCGACGGCTCGGTCCCAGAGAGGGAGGCCGACGGCTCGGTCCCAGAGAGGGAGGCCGACGGCTCGGTCCCAGAGAGGGAGGCCGACGGCTCGGTCCCAGAGAGGGAGGCCGACGGCTCGGTCCCAGAGAGGGAGGCCGACGGCTCGGTCCCAGAGAGGGAGGCCGACGGCTCGGTCCCAGAGAGGGAGGCCGACGGCTCGGTCCCAGAGAGGGAGGCCGACGGCCCGGTCCCAGTGAGGGAGGCCGACGGCCCGTCCCAGTGAAAGAATCCGAGGTGCTGGCCCCAGCGGGGTTCCCGGAGGCCACTGCCCCAGCGGGGTTCCCGGAGGCCACTGCCCCAGCGGGGTTCCCAGAGGCCACTGCCCCAGCGGGGTTCCCGGAGGTCACTGCCCCAGCGGGGTTCCCGGAGGCCACTGCCCCAGGTGGGGTTCAGAAAGTCTCTGCCCCGGGTGGGGTTCAGAAAGTCACTGCCCCGGGTGGGGTTCAGAAAGTCACTGCCCCGGGTGGGGTTCAGAAAGTCACTGCCCCGGGTGGGGTTCAGAAAGTCACTGCCCTGGGTGGGGTTCAGAAAGTCACTACCCCAGGTAGGGTTCCGAGGGCCACTGCCCCAGGTGGGGTTCAGAAAGTCACTGCCCCAGGTAGAGTTCAGAAAGTCTTAGCCTCGAGTAAGGTCAATAGTGACCAGGTCCTAGCAAAGCACTCTAGTCAGTCAGATGGGAAGGAAGCAGATCCTGACTCTGTTGATATCTCAACATCTATAATCTTTGATGGGGACTTAGTCCAATTTCTGGCGCTTTACAAACACTATTACACCATTTTGTTGTTTAGAACATTTCTGGGCATCACTTCAGAGAACCTTGTGCTCTATCTGATATATTCCTTTAGAGGAGAGCCTTCTGAGTGGGCAACCAGCCTAATGAAAGCTGAAGATACCATTCTTCAGGATCCCCCGGCATTCAGTGATGCGGTTATTAAGAGATATGGTTCCAAAGAAATTTGTTCAGGTTCCTCTAGGTCACCCGTCTTATCTGCTGAGAGTTCACCGTATTCTGTAAATTCGGCACAAGAGTCTCAGCCCGTTGTTTTGACTGCAGGATGTGCTTTTCTCTCTTCTTCTAATAGTAGTACTTTGCCTGAAAGTTCAGCTCCCAAGGTTAAGAAACCAATCTCTGATTTGAACCCAGCCTTGCTGGGAGGTACCATCAGTTCAGACAATGTTTGGGGAATTACCTTGGTCAGACCTCAAGAACTTTGTATAAATAAGAAGAAGAAGAAGAAGAAAAAGAAATGATTATTGACTCTTGCCTTGTGAAAAAAAAAGAAAAGAAAAAGATTTTTTTTTCTTTCCTTGTCTTGTGTCCAGTGGCCACCGTCAAGGGGGGGCACCGTTACAAGCTGTTGTCACAGCTTGTTTCTGTTAGACCAGTGTGTCAGGTTTTTTTTTGTATCCCTTGTTTTGGAAAGTCTGAATTTTGGGGTCCTTTGACCCCTCCTCAAGGGGGGGGGGTAATGTTATGAGCCACGGCTGTGGCTCATTCCTGTTTTGCATTTTTGGTTATGTATTTTATGTTATACTACTGTTTCTGTTCCCCGTGGGTGTCATGGGGTGTTTGGAGCCCACCCTTAAAGAGAGGGTACTGTTATGTACCTGTTGAACCACAGGTAGTGGTTCATTCCTATTTTATGTTTATAAGTAGTCTTGCAGGCCAGGATTTCCCGTTGCTCTGGTTTAAGAAGATTCTTGTTTGCTGCCAGTGGTGAGTCTGTGTGATTGCAGCTTGTTCCCATGTGTTCAGCCTCACCTGTCTGTTGATTGCACCTCTCAGTTGTGCAACAGGGCAGCTGCACGACATAATTAATTAAGACTCTCTGTTATATGCTGGCTCAGTGCAATTCACAGACGCTGGTGATATTTCCAGATTTCCAGGTTTCCTGGGTTCCAGAGTTCTTGAGTTCTGAGCTAGTCCCTGCCAGTTCCTGAGCTCCTGTCTAGCAGTGTCTGTCTAGCTGCTTTGAGTGTCTGTTCCTGTGTCGATTCCAGTGTCGATTCCTGTGTCTGATCCTGTGTCCTGCCGTGAAGCGTTCCTGTCCAGGAGTCCTGTGGCTTTGTCTGTGCCTGGTCGAATATCTGGCTTCTTGGTGTCCACCGGTCTGTCGTTTGGGATTCTGCCTGTCCTCCAGTTCTGAGAGTCTGTGTCGGCTACATTGGGGGTTCCTGTCCATTTGCCAGCATTTGTACCGGTTCCGTGAGTAGCGGCTTTGCCGCATCCATCGGCTCAGGCCGCAGTATACTTTGGTTATAATTTGTTGCTGGTGTTTTGCAGAGGGTTCTGCTTGTGCTGTCACCGCCGGTACACAACGGTATTGTGTCAGCGAGTGGACAGCATTTCCTTTGTTGTTCTTTTCCTTTGGCGGCGTGCCGCACATATATTTAGGTTTAGGGTTGTTAGTAGCCCCTAGCCTTCTGTTTGTTTTAGCTAGAGGTCCCCTTGTTATTATCCTGTCTCGGTTCACGCCTTGTCTCAATCTAAGACCTGGGGGCATCGGAGTTGGGCAGACCTAATCCGCCCTTCAAACACGGCTGCCGTGGGCCCAAGAAACCATAGTCACTCAGGCGTGAACGGACCACACGGGTGAAACAACGGAGGTAGGGTGCTAGGGGCTATTTCCACACCACACCTCATTTCAGCGTCACGTTCTGGTGCTCAGGACTCACTACGCAACATCTCCCTTGTTCTGAGCACCAGGAACCTAACACCAGGTGTGCTGCATGGGCAGGTCCCCACTATTGTCATCACATGACTGGGGCACATGGACTGCCACCTTCTCCATCTCCTCCACCTCACTACCCTCTACCCCTGACATTCTCAACACACTCCTCCACTACCACCACACAGGAAGCATTCAGGATCCTGGCTGTCGGAAAACCCGACAATTGGGATCCTGAACTAGGAGGCACTGCGGCACTGCACAGGTAAACCCGGGGAGGTTTGGGTTAAGCTGCAGGGATGGGCGGTTAGGGTTAGGCACTTCCCTTGGAGGGCTAGGGTTGGCTATGGGGTGGGAGGGTAAGGTTTAGACAGCGGGGATGGGGGGTTAGGTTTAGGCACCTCCGTGGGGTGGTTAGAGTTCGGCACAAAAAGGGGGGAGGTTAGAGTTAGGGTGAGGGGAGGGTTAGGGGGGTGGGGAAAGGATAGAACACCCTTAAGTCACCCCTGTCATTCTTTTAACCTCCAGGATCCCGGCATCGGTATTTCACACACCGGGATACTAGACGCTGGGATCTCATACTGATCCCCAGCACACAACCCTCAGAGACACAGACAGAAACACTGACAAGAAACTTAAAAAAAATGACAATGACAGAAAAATTAGACAAACTATTAATAAACAAGACAACAAAGATCATAAAACTACTTACACTCAAATATATGCACTCAGAAATAACAAAATGAAACTCCAATCAACACACCAACTTGCCTGCACTCTCCTTAGCACCACGATCTAATCCCGCAAAGGTATGGATGGTTTGGGGCATATTTATAAGGCTCTGGCATGTCACTTGCACATGTGACACTATCTACCAATTAACGGTCGAAAGCAGCTTTATATGCTCCCATATTTTGCAAACACGAACCGAAATACAGATGCAATTGGAAAACATACGCCAGACCTAAAACCAGTCATTTATGGGCGTGTTTGGTCATTCTTGACTCAAACACGGCTACCAAAATACAAGTGCATACACATCAGAAAACATGATCCCCTAAAACATGGAAACAGCAGAAATTCCTGCATTTGTTTAAAAAAAACACACCTCTATCTGATCAGTCATCATCGTGTTTAATCTAGGATAATCACGGGTCAAACACGATTCTTAGCAAATTTACCCCATAGTGTTTACAAAGAAACTTCACTGACTTGATTTTTACTGAAATACTTTTGTTCTGTACACGATTTTGTTTTTCATTTATGAAAAAACACAAATAATTACCATTGGGCACACAGAAACTTGTTTACCTGGTAATTATTTGTAGAAATATGAGGACCAATGTTTTAACTAACTTTAAATTTTTACCTTGTATAGAAAACAATTATATTTAAAACTGGCAACCATGAGTCTCATCAAAGGAATTATTGTTTGCTTGCTGTTTTTTTTTTTACTTATACATTGAAAACAAAACATTGTACCAGCTTTCACAGCTATTGCACGATTCAACAATCTCTCCAAGTGCATAATAATTATTCTGTCTGTCCAGGCATCCGCATTGAGCCACACATTCCATTTCATCTTCATTAAAGAATGGCTTGTCCTTGGGACAGTTGGGATAGCAGCCTACAGAATATAAGAAGCATTAGATAATTAATTACTTTACAAAATAGAAGTCAAACTGAGGCAAACAAAAATAATAATATTTGTATTCCAAAAAATGATAAAAGGGGCGCTTCCATGCTACCTGTATTGCCATAAACAAATGAATAGAATGTAAGTTATAAAATGAGACACTATAGATAATCTCCAAACTTGAGATACAGTAATGTCCTCATACACTATTTTAGCTGCAGTAACAGCCACTCTCCATGCGCCAGTCCCATGAGAACTTGCTTGCACCTAGGGGGTAATTCAAACCTTATCGCTAGGGTGCATCCCTGCGATCAGGTAGTCGCCGCCTACAGGGAGAGGGGGCATTCGCTTTGCAGGTGTGCGATCGCATGTGCAGGAGAGCTGCACAAACAGCAGTTTGTGCAGTGTCTGCACAGTCCAGGACTTACTCAGCTGCTGCGATGATCGATGATCAGGGCCGAAGTTGACGTCACAAATCCTCCTACAAAACACAGGGTCCTTCCTGCGTTTTTCTGGACACTCCCTATAAACGGTCAGTTGCCACCCACAAATGCCCTCTTCATGGGGGTAATTCCAAGTTGATCACAGCAGGAATTTTTTTTAGCAGTTGGGCAAAACCACGTGCACTGCAGGGGAGGCAGATATAACGTGCAGAGAGAGTTAGATTTAGGTGGGTTATTTTGTTTCTGTGCAGGGTAAATACTGGCTGCTTTATTTTTACACTGCAATTTAGATTGCAGATTGAACTCACCACACCCAAATCTATCTCTCTCTGCACATGTTATATCTGCCTCCCCTGCAGTGCACATGGTTTTGCCCAACTGCTAACAAAGTTCCTGCTGCGATCAACTCAGAATTACCCCCCATGTCAATCTTCTTGCGATTGCCGGTGCAAACGGATTTGTCGCACCACCCTGTCGCTGCCCAACGCTCCCCGGCGCGCTTGAGCATTGCAGTGCAAAAGCATGCGCAATTCAGACCTGATCGCACGCTGCGCGAAAGTGCACAGCAGCGATCAGGTCTGAATTACCCTCCAAGTGCCTTCACAATGTGTGACTGCACTAATTAATTTGATATGCATCACTTGTATGCGACAAAGTATAAGAATTTATATATAAAGTGCTACAATGCAGCAACCGTCACTTTTTCCATACCAAGTTCCATTGTGCTTCATAGCCAGAGTCAGTTGCACACGTGTTGCATATCAGATTAATCAGTGCAGTTTTCTGGTGCATCTTAGTCACATCGTAATGCAACTAAGATGCATTTTAGGCAAAAACTATGTTTGAATTAAGCGCAGTTGCACGGGATCTGGACGCCTCACTAATGTCAGATATCTTGAGCCACATGGTGTATTGAGGCTAGATGTATGAGGAAACATCTATAGCAGCTTGCCATCAATACTCTATGATATTGCCAAAGAATTAAACAGAAACTTACAGTACTTTAGGCCGGCTACAAATTAGAACAATGTGTAGCTGGCTGGTCCAGCAGGAAAGTGCATACACACTTGACGATGCAGGGGGGTGAAGGAGCGACGCAGCATACCATGCTGCATTTGGCAACACAGAATTTGCTAGCAATGTCTTCTGGTTGACCCTGGAGCAGGGCTGACCAGAAGACATCGCAGGAGCAATTGTTAGCTCCTGGTTGGCTGCCGGTCCGTGAGCTTCGATTGACTCATGTCCGGTCTCTATAGTAAGAAAGAATACAGCCGCAGCTCTGTCCCTCCTTGGCTGCCAGCCCTGCTGGAACGCAGGCAGCTGGCCTGACCCCTCCCCTGTTGATCCTCACTTCTGCCACCCTGCCCCCTTGGTAAGGTTTGGGGGATGCAGGGGGGAGCTATGCTTTTCGCTGAGCGGTGTGTGCTGTCATTACAAGAAAAATATTGTGATAGTGGAAGATAACACTACACTTACCTTCCAAACCTTTAAGGTTATATAGGCATGCGCCATTTGGATTCCTGCAGGTTTTCATGCAAGGAGCACCACATGGCTGGAAGTGCCACGTACAGTTACTCTCTTTATTGTAGAAATCACAGAATATAGCTGGTGTGTGTATAAAAAAACAAAACAAAACAAAAAAACATGCATGAATACACAAGAAGGTGCTCTATGTACACAAATTTTCCAGTTTTTTGACAAAGTCTTATTGTATGGACAACACAGTGTTTATGCAATAGCCTGTGAGATGCAGTCGCGGGAGAGATTTTTGCGAGTTTTCCCATATTTATTAAAGCAGCAATCATTTAAAAGTCAATTCCAACCTGCTTCTAGCCAGTCTTGCCAGAGTATCTACAATGCCTGCATTGGCAAGGCTGTTACATAAGCCCCTACAGTACAGTATGTCTGCATAGGGTTCAGTATGATTTACCGATGGACACAATAACCACTGTCATAATCCCGACAGCCATTGACCGACAGTCAAAATACTGATGCGGTCAAAATACCAACATTCATTTTGCAGACATGTTCAAAATGCCAATATAGTTAGAATACAGACATTTGAAATGCCGACACGTCTAGTTTTTCTGGGGGGGTGTTTGTGTCAAAATCCACATAGGTCGACAAAGACACTGTCTAAGGGGTGTATTCAGTCATTGTCGGAAGCTGCCGTCTTATCGGAGGGACGGCAGCTTCCGACAGGTTCCGACCTATTCAATGCTCGCTGATTTTTTCCAACAAGCCGGGAATTCCCAACTTGTCGGAAACTACGTGGATTGTCGGAAACCACTTTGGCTGCCAGAAGTGCGGCCAAACCCGACAGGTTTTAGCCCTGTTTCCGACAATGGCAATCCGACTTTACAGAAAGTTGGATTGCCATTGTCGGGAATGAGCCAAATCTGTCAGGTTTGGCCCGGCATTGAATACTTCGCTGGAAAATATCCAACAGGTATTAAATACATCCCTCAGTGTTCCGCGTCCCCTTGCATGGCTCCCTGGGCTCGCCATGCTTCGGGCAAGGTGCTATTATACTATTATATTCCCCCTCCATGTCCACTGGGATGGTAAAGTATGAACAAGTCTGTTTTTCGGCAAAAAATCCTTTAAAAAATTGTATGTCGGCATTTGGACATGGCGGCATTTCAAATGGCGGTATTCTGACTATGTCGGCATTTTGAACATGTCAGCATAATGAATGTTGGTATTTTGACTATGTCTGTATTTTGACTATCGGTCAATGGCTGTCGGGATTATGTCCATCAGTATTGTGTACGTTGATAAATCAACTGCTACCCGTCTGCATAGGCTACTGTTATATGTAATCTCCAATGACCAACTCTATTTTTTTACTGAAAAACAGTTCAATAACAAAGCTGGTCAACTTGAGCAATCAGTCAAATTGTTGAATCAAGTCCCTTGTGTATGAACAATTATTGTAGGCTGATCTAACAACCAGAATGTCATTATATTTGTTATAAAGACAAATTAAGACATGGGATGCAGGATTCCGCAAAAAAAAAAAATAGTCCAAAAATGGGAATATGGGCCCTCATTCCGAGTTGTTCGCTCGCAAGGCGATTGTAGCAGAGTTACACACGCTAAGCCGCCGCCTACTGGGAGTGAATCTTAGCTTCTTAAAATTGCGACCGACGTACGCGCAATATTGCGATTACAAACGAGTTAGCAGTTTCTGAGTAGCTTCAGACTTACTCTGCCTGTGCGATCAGTTCAGTGCTTTTCGTTCCTGGCTGACGTCATAAACACACCCAGCGTTCGCCCAGGCACTCCCACCGTTTCTCCGGCCACTCCTGCGTTTTTTCCGGAAACGGTAGCGTTTCCAGCCACACGCCCCTAAAACGCCGTGCATCCGCCCAGTAACACCCATTTCCTGTCAATCACAATGCGAACGTCGGAGCGATGAAAATGCCGTGAGTAAACTTACTTTCTTCATAGTAAAGTTACTTGGCGCAGTCGCAGTGCGAACATTGCGCATGCGCACTAAGAGAATTCTCACTGCGATGCGATGAAAAACTCCAAGCGAACAACTCGGAATGAGGGCCATGGCACAGTATAATTGGAAAACAGAATGAAAATAGACAAACAAGTGCTTTATTGCTGTTTTAGCATTAGTGTAACATAATAATGGCATTACAGTATAGTCTTGTTCTTTATTTGTCCTTCCATTTTCACACTGTTTTTACATTGTACAGACACATGTGGGGAATGTAATAGGGCGTGAGAATCAGAAAGTGAGAGATTTTGGGAAAGTTCTATTTTTTTAAAGTGGCAATTATTTATATGGCAAAATCAACCTGATTACATTTTGCCATGCAAATGATTGCCACTTTAAAAAAGCAGGAGAACTCTCCCAAAATGTTTTACTTTGTGATTCTATCAACCTTTTACATTCCCTTCCATAGTCCCCATATCAGTGACTTTTGCACTAACATGTTTGCAAGCTACAGATGGCTCTAAATACAGGAAGTTTTTATATAAAATATAAACTGTATATAACATTTATTTACTAATGTGTGAAATAAAAATATTAATATCTGCTCACTACTCCAGCAACAACCCAGCCCACTCCAAGATAAAAAAGTAAAAATGCTGTTCCCAGTGAATCCAATCCAAAAAGGGATCGGTATGAAATACCGGCACACGGGATGCCGACTGTCACTGTACCAACAGCGGTATCCCGTCTGCCAGAATGCTGGGAGCAGGTCGAGCGCATAGAGGCCCCTTGCGGGCTTGCTGCACTCGCCACGCTGCGGGCATGATGGCTCGCTTCACTTGTCACAGGGTCTATTCTCCATACATTAGTGTCATGGACACCCACAGAGAGTGAATCACCTACCTTGCCGGTATTCTGGCGGCGCATTGTACCCCCATCAGGATTCTGGCATCTGTATTGTGACCGTCGGGATCCCGACTGGCAGTATGTTAAACGCATACGTCCAAAAACACATAAACAGTAATACATCCAGGTATAGGTGTATTATTTATATACACAATATACAGGTTTAAGTTGACAAACCTATTTTCTTACAGCTCTACTCACGGCAGATAGATGGTGTTCTCCACTCTATGCACACACACTCTTCTCTACAAGCCTGGGCATAAGCAGAGACTGCTGTGCAGTAACAAACACAATCTCCACCTGTGTCACAAGAACATGTGTCTCTGACACAAGCTTCATAATATTTCTCAGGGTCAACCTGCAATAAAAATCTCAGCATTAAAATGAAGTAAGTTAATTTTATTTATGTAAGTTGCAGCAGGTGCTGTTTTGAGTCCACATGTTTTTGTATACATTTCATCTTGGAGCATATTCCCCCTTATAAAGAGATTTCATAGAAGTTGCGTAAGTTTCTTGAAGATATGTTCACATAAACTACAGTCACCATATTATCCCTTTTACCTGGGATGCTCATGAATTACACAGCTTCTGTGGCTGATTAAAACCAGGTGAAATGTAGGCTTGAAGTCAGCCAGCCACAGAACCTGTGTAATCCATGAGCATAAACAAAAGGGAGAAAGAAGAAGGCTCTTGTGTGGGCGCACTCATTAATGGTAGTTAAATAACTAGAATGAATAACACTAGGTTGATTAGTCAGCAGATAAAACAAAATTTATTTGGAAATATTAAGAATATAATTGCCCCTGGTTGAGGAGATGTGAATGATCCCAGATAAAAATGTTCTGGTCCTGCCTCAGGAAATGAGATGGAGAGGGGTAGAGACACTGCAAGTCATAAACCCTTTCTCACCCGGCCAGTACAGATGATCTGTATTAATGAGATCAATTAAGTCAATTGATTTTAGATTCTGTCATAATCCTAATGAAGGAATAACAGCTGTTATGGCAATAAGTAATAATAGAAACAAATCAAAGGATATACCAGGGTAAAGAAAGAAAAGGATAGGAACAAATGGTGATGCTGCTGTTGGAGTCACATACCACACATCATATGCAATGATTGATGTTCTACAACACTGAGTATTCCCTGTGAGTCTCCACCTCAGGTACTAACTCAGCCCACACTGTTTCGCTTCCAAGATCGGACGAGATCGGGCATTAGCAGTGTGGTTTGATAGTAGAAGGATTTGGTCAGACGTCCAATGAGAGTGCACCTATATAGGGGGGGATAATTAGCTGGGTCTTATAGATATAGTGTGGATCTGCTTTTTGTGTTAGGCAGGAGACATCAAGTCCCACACCGGTGGTATTGTGTCCCTGGATCACAAATGAGAGTCCACGAAAAAGGAAGATATATAGATTTATGAAAAAAACGAAGATATATAGATTTATGAAAAAAACCCTAAAAAGGATAATGGAGATCAATTAGGCTGTAGTTATTAGGAACGGGTGATAAAAATTACCCGTCCGTATAGATACAAATGGATAAAGAAACACGGATCAAGAAAATTTTTTATATATATGTGTACATTGGTACTGGTGTAAGGAACAGAAAATATGTCAAAGATAATTGTAGATACAAATAAATAGTACTGGTATATGCAATGAAATAATCACTAGTGACATGGGTGTCATTAGAAACACTTTGTGTGAATTGGAGCTGTTATAATCATTAGGATATAGGGAAATAGACATGAAATTCTCATATAACCCATGCAGCAATATGACAACAGGATCTGCAGGAGGAAAGTCAAAGAAGAATGCAGTATTTCTTTCCTAAAAATGCAGTTTTTAATCCTGATGCAATAAACTAAGATGCATAAGCCTGGAAAAAGGCATAAATGAAGCTGCACGGATATAGATACAATTTCTATGACAGCTGGGCAAAAATTAGCCCAAAATGGCAGGATGGAATGATCTGACCTGAGGCTAGGAGTGAATCACTTGCAGTTGGACAAAACAGGACCCATTGGAATGGAAAACATGTTTCACCCCTGTGGGGCTTGCTCACTTCCTGGGTCTGTGTGTGAAAAGCTAGGAGATTTATACCTCCTGATTAGGACTGTATCCAATGAAAAAGGAGGCTGGGTAATTGGTGTGAGTGGATGCTGTGAACAGCTGATATCTGCAGCCAGGGGAAGTGCTGGGACGGAAAGGAAACACTGAGGTCCGCGGCGCCATTTTGGAAGAGGGCAGTTAGCCCTTAGTTGTATGGCCATGGTTCTATAATGATGAAAATATAAATAAAATAAAAATAAATGAACGAAGAACAGACCTGGTGTGCAGTGTGCGATAGGTCTGCGACTGGACTGTATATGAAAATGGACCTGAAAAAAGGAGTCCATTGCTTGCGGCCACGTGATCGCAGCAGTCTGAGGTGACTGACATGGCCTGACCCTCTGCCCTGTCAGCATTCACCGGGCAGCGTACATATAGGCGATTAGTGCGCCTTAAGATATAATAGCTGTCAGCGGTGTTTTTAGGTCCAAAAGGACGGAACAAAAACCGCCATTTTGGAATGGGGCAGATATGCCTTCGCCGAGCGACCAATGGGATACCGTTAGTGGGCTGGTTCAATGCGACCGCCGGGCAAAGTGTATAAGTGATTAGTGCACCTGCTGAGATGATAGCTGTAGGCGGACTAGGGGGGAAAAAAAACATTATCGACCTGCAGGAGGAAAGTCAAAGAAAAATGCAGTATTTCTTTCCTAAAAATGCAGTTTTTAATCCTGATGCAATAAACTAAGATGCATAAGCCTGGAAAAAGGCATAAATGAAGCTGCACGGATATAGATACAATTTCTATGACAGCTGGGCAAAAATTAGCCCAAAATGGCAGGATGGAATGATCTGACCTGAGGCTAGGAGTGAATCACTTGCAGTTGGACAAAACAGGACCCATTGGAATGGAAAACATGTTTCACCCCTGTGGGGCTTGCTCACTTCCTGGGTCTGTGTGTGAAAAGCTAGGAGATTTATACCTCCTGATTAGGACTGTATCCAATGAAAAAGGAGGCTGGGTAATTGGTGTGAGTGGATGCTGTGAACAGCTGATATCTGCAGCCAGGGGAAGTGCTGGGACGGAAAGGAAACACTGAGGTCCGCGGCGCCATTTTGGAAGAGGGCAGTTAGCCCTTAGTTGTATGGCCATGGTTCTATAATGATGAAAATATAAATAAAATAAAAATAAATGAACGAAGAACAGACCTGGTGTGCAGTGTGCGATAGGTCTGCGACTGGACTGTATATGAAAATGGACCTGAAAAAAGGAGTCCATTGCTTGCGGCCACGTGATCGCAGCAGTCTGAGGTGACTGACATGGCCTGACCCTCTGCCCTGTCAGCATTCACCGGGCAGCGTACATATAGGCGATTAGTGCGCCTTAAGATATAATAGCTGTCAGCGGTGTTTTTAGGTCCAAAAGGACGGAACAAAAACCGCCATTTTGGAATGGGGCAGATATGCCTTCGCCGAGCGACCAATGGGATACCGTTAGTGGGCTGGTTCAATGCGACCGCCGGGCAAAGTGTATAAGTGATTAGTGCACCTGCTGAGATGATAGCTGTAGGCGGACTAGGGGGGAAAAAAAACATTATCGACCTGCAGGAGGAAAGTCAAAGAAAAATGCAGTATTTCTTTCCTAAAAATGCAGTTTTTAATCCTGATGCAATAAACTAAGATGCATAAGCCTGGAAAAAGGCATAAATGAAGCTGCACGGATATAGATACAATTTCTATGACAGCTGGGCAAAAATTAGCCCAAAATGGCAGGATGGAATGATCTGACCTGAGGCTAGGAGTGAATCACTTGCAGTTGGACAAAACAGGACCCATTGGAATGGAAAACATGTTTCACCCCTGTGGGGCTTGCTCACTTCCTGGGTCTGTGTGTGAAAAGCTAGGAGATTTATACCTCCTGATTAGGACTGTATCCAATGAAAAAGGAGGCTGGGTAATTGGTGTGAGTGGATGCTGTGAACAGCTGATATCTGCAGCCAGGGGAAGTGCTGGGACGGAAAGGAAACACTGAGGTCCGCGGCGCCATTTTGGAAGAGGGCAGTTAGCCCTTAGTTGTATGGCCATGGTTCTATAATGATGAAAATATAAATAAAATAAAAATAAATGAACGAAGAACAGACCTGGTGTGCAGTGTGCGATAGGTCTGCGACTGGACTGTATATGAAAATGGACCTGGAAAAAGGAGTCCATTGCTTGCGGCCACGTGATCGCAGCAGTCTGAGGTGACTGACATGGCCTGACCCTCTGCCCTGTCAGCATTCACCGGGCAGCGTACATATAGGCGATTAGTGCGCCTTAAGATATAATAGCTGTCAGCAGTGTTTTTAGGTCCAAAAGGACGGAACAAAAACCGCCATTTTGGAATGGGGCAGATATGCCTTCGCCGAGCGACCAATGGGATACCGTTAGTGGGCTGGTTCAATGCGACCGCCGGGCAAAGTGTATAAGTGATTAGTGCACCTGCTGAGATGATAGCTGTAGGCTTTTTACTCATTTGTGGTAGCTGTTTCAGGGCCATCCAGTTTACAACCACCTTCAGTCCCCCCACACCCCACATACACACACTTAGGTTCTCTAGATTAGCTCTGTTGTGCTTCTACAAACTTCAATAACTAATCCCACTAGAAGCCCCACTCTTGCACCAGTCTGAGGGGAAATTGAAATAATGTCTTCTCTTCAGTATAGCTCTTCTAAGTACCATGGAATCTTGGTGGCTTGAGATAAGACTATTCAATTTTCATACGCTGCAATGTTTCCCCAACTTTGCCTGTCATATTATCCTCATGGGCTATTGTTATTGTTGAAAAATGGATCAGGCAACTTTGGGGGCTCTGTTTTTATATAATTAAATTAAATTTTCCAGGGAAATTAAGGATAATCTGCTTGTCTGTGTTTCCTCTTGAAGGGCATTAAATGGGTATGGATATGGGCTCCTTCCCCTGTTGTCTAGCTCTTTAATGATGCTTTCAGGTCTATGATTTATTTTACTTGAAGGAGTATTTAATCCTTGACACAGCCATCTAAGACTGGGTTCACACCTAACCTGAGTAGAGGAAGAAAACTGGGCTTATTTTGGAATGTATAATAATTGACATCTCATTTCATACATTGTCTTTTAACAACTTTCCAAGTTGTCTTACGAAACATATTCAGACAAAAATAATGTAAAATATATAGCTGCTATGGAGTTTTTCCATGCAAATAAATTAAACATTAATACAGTAATTTGACTATTCCCTTTTGAACTCCATGTTAGCAATCTATGATTGAAATGTACCAAAACAATCATTTAAACAGGGGTTCGGTTACTAATATCTGTAAAATTGTAAATAATTGCAACAAATAAACTTTTTATTGAATTTGTTCTTGAAGATTATGCCTTTGAAAATTAGCATCTAGATAATACTTGTAAAGGTACATGACTGGTAAAAGTACTGTATGAGGATGACCATCATACTGTTAAAGCACTAGAACACAGGAGATCACCACCGATCTTGGAGAATGCTTTTTTTATCAGTTCTGTCAGCTTATGTCGATTCCCCTTATAAGGTTGTACAATGAAATCCTTAATTATACCTGTAAAAGTGGGTCCTACATAACACATCTAGTATGCTTAGAAACAAGAAAAAGACACAGAAGAGAAAGAGGAATTAGGCTACATTCCATCCCAGATTTTTATATTTTTCCTATCTCTACTCAGTCATCTATTAGCTTTTTTTTAAATTTTTATAATTGAGTAACAAGGAATTTACATTGCATCAAATATCTCTATGACCTGGTATGTGCTATTTGAAGTCGATTCCAATTTGATCTTTTTCAAGACATCCTTCAGGTCAAACGAGAAAGATACCCCAGAGCAGCATAAGCAATGTGGACCCAGGTAGAGATATTTATACCTAGTCACACCCACAACATCTACACTTCCTGTCACCTCAGAGACAGAAAGTTGTACTAAATGGATATATACATTTATATCAAAGAGCTCTGAATAACCTAAAAAGGTTCAACAGGGGGTGGGCATAATATCCATAAAAATAGACTCTGAAATATTTAGTATAAAAAAAGAACAAACCCTAAACACCGCCAGAGCAGCTGGACCGGAAGTCACATGTGTTCCACCATCCGTGAAACGCATACCAAAACCAGAAGTAACTGAACAAAGCAGACCTAGTCATAAAATGTCTGGTGTAACCGGTAACTATGTCCCCAGTGTAGCTAGACTATTGGTTTCTCTACAATTAAGTGAACCTATCTAGAATAGGCAGCAAAACGTAAAATATAAATGTTGTTAACTAATAGAGTGATATATTGAGAACATAGGAAACAAAATAGCTCCACAGGGGTTACATACAGATGTGTCCACTTAAACTTTTTCTATTTTTCTCAATTTGGCACGCCATGCATAGCACAGCTAAGCTTTTGCTACGAGTAGCGAATGGATGAATTTTTACATTTTTGTTTGCCATATAGCACACTAAAGAAGTCAATTTAGAAAAATCACAAAGCATGGCTAAATCTTTGAGTCTATGGCATGCCAAGCCATCAGGGCTGTTTCTAGCCAATTTGGCTCCCAGTGCGAGATTTAAAAATGCGCCCCCCCATGACATAAAAAAATGTGCCCCCCCTCACACACACACCTAGATAAAAAAAAAAATTGTGCGCGCATCCGAAAAGGGGGCGTGTCCTAATCTAAATAGGTGTGGCCTCATTTAAATGGGCATGGCCTCGTCTGAAAAGACTACCCCACGATCCAGTTTTTGACCCTGCTCCAACAGATCACGACCACCACAGGAAAAAAAAATTCTACCATATTAAGCCCAACACAGTAATGCCCCCTGCACCATATTATGCCACACACCGCAATGCCCTTGATACATTAAATCCCAACACTATGGCAGGCAAGAGTCCCCATTTCACAAATTACGGCAGGTGTCCCCTTTTTACACATTGAGAAAGAGAGAGTGAATACTTAGAGGCGATTACCGCTCTTCGGCCAGCCTCACCAGTTGCTCCTCGCGCCGCCGTTTCCCTCTTCCTAACTTGGATCCCCCTCTGTACTCCGCTTGGGGTTCGCCGAGTGACGGGGTTGCGTCGTGACGTAACGACGCAACCGCGTCATTCCATGAAACTCCGCCCCCCGAGCGGGTTACTCGGGGAGAAATAGGAGGGGGAAGCAGGGAGCCACAGTTAGTGCCGCGGCGGGCGCCCAGTGCGGTTGCACTGTTCGCCTGCCTCAAGAAACGGCCCTGCAAGCCATGCCAGGATATAGGAAAGTGTATGTGGACACATCTGTATAGCTTGTCTTAAATTTTTTTTTTAAACAAAACATAACTTTTAATTAAACATGTTAAAAATCATGGCAATGCTAAAGACACTTGCACTGAGTCAGGTGAGGTGATCCAAACCAAGGAAAGTCTCCCTCATGAAGCAGCGCACATTCCCCTCCATGAAATCACAAAGACACACATTTAAAAAATTAGCAACCATCATAAAGCTAGTAAGTGTAGATTAGCCCTGGAGACTAGCACCAGAGCTCAAGAGGACTCTGCTGTACATTGTAAATAATGTTTTCTAATCAGAATTTTTTTTTTTACAAAAAGTACTTGATTAAAAATATTTCTGTTTTTGATATAGGGCTAAATAAATAAAAAAATCCAATAAAGGTTTGCTTCATTTAGTCTACCGGGGACAACAGTTCCTAGGTCAAAACTCCACCGTGATTCACAACGTTTTAACATCTTTTCTCTGTCACCACCTCTAAAGGGAGCAGAAATATGGTCTATAAGCATGCACTTTAGGCTTGATACTAAATTTCCATATTGTAGAAAATGTTTTGAGACTGGGTTTGTTGGTTTCAAGTGCTACACGGATAGAATATCAGCGGTTTGCCATCCGGTCTCTAAAACAATGTGTCATCATCATGATATGGTAAAGTCTATAAGGGCAGATCACAATATAAATCACAAAATCTGAGGTGCATGACATCTTATGCTTTATCGCAGTTTTTCTTCATCTATGTGGATGTGGAAAAGAGGAGCCAATCAACATAGATCTGCGAGTCGTGCAGTCAGTGTAACGGAAACAACCTGTCTTTCTCGCTGGCAATAAAGGAAGTATTAGTCTTCTGGGCTTGTAGCATAGGTCGCATTAACAACTGTTTGAGGTTCGGGCCTCTGCGGTGTGAATGTATCGGAGGTCTTGGGTTGATTGCTTAACATTTAGAATCAGGCATAATGATCTGCCAATTCTTCTTCGCTATTTTTTGGGTTTTATGTATCAAAGGTAGAAGTGAAGATAAGCCTGGTTGGAGCAAGTGAGTGAGCATCAGCCTTATCTGTCTGTGCAAAACTACTCTTGGCTTTCATAAGGTATCTTTGGATGGATTTCCATGAGTACCCCCCAGCAAGGTATCTCTCATTTCCTCTATTGGGCTGTTAGCTATCTCACTGGAGTAATTAGTCCGCAGGACCCTTAGGAATTGAGAGATGGGTTAGCTTAAGAGTATTTGGATAATGACTTGTAGCATAGAGCAGGGTTTTGCGGCTGGTCTCTTTGTGATAAGGGGTAGACCCAAGTAATTGTTCATCACGATAGATGGTAACATCAAGAAAGTTCATCATATTTCGGTCAATGTGATGAGTACACGTATTGGGCTATCAAGGAAATTTAGGTGTTGGACCATCATAGAAAACTCATCCTCAGTGCCTCTCCACATTATAAAGATGTCATAAATATAGCACCCATAATAGGTTATTTTAAAATAGTCACCTGCCATAGACTTTTTACTCCAGAGTTTTGACTATAAAATGATTAGAATAATGCAATGAAGATATATCTAACATATTCTTTGTATTTTGAATATACTTCATACAGTCAAAACTCTGGCGCAAACATTATTATGACAGGAAAAGCTCTGCCTCACCCCACCGCACATCACAGCTGTGCTGTACTCTGCTATATTGGCTTTGCTGTGTCAGACTCTAGACTTACAAGTGGCTGTGCTCTGTATTTAGTCAGTATATAGGGGGCACTCTGCTGTATGTTGTGCTGTTTTCTGCTGTATTGTCTGTGCTGTATCAGACTCCAGACTTACGAGTGGCGGTGCTCTGTATATAGTCACTGTATAGGGGGTATGCTGCTGTATGCTGGACTGTACTCTTCTGTGTTGGCTGTGCTCTGTCAAACTATAGACTTACAAGTGGCTGTGCTCTGTATATAGTCAGGGTATAGAGGACATGCTGCCATATGATGCACTGTACTCTGCTTAAATTGGCTGTGCAGTGTCCATCTAAAGTGGCTGTTCACAAGCAGCACTACATTGTGTGTTCTTTGACTTATTGTCAAATATCCTTCTATTGTTTGTACTGTTTGGGACACTTTACACGGGTGTGCTGTTCATGTGCATATATAATCCATTTGACTTAATGCAGTTTGGGCTGACATGCAAGTTAAAAATTGAAATTTTATTTTTTTATTTAATGTACTGTCTCATGTGCTTTACTCTAGTGTACTTTTTTAATATGCATATATAAACCATGTGAATCCATGCAGGTTTAACTGGGCTGCAAGTTTAAAAAAGTACATATATAGATCTATTGTTTATACTGTTTGGTGTGCTTTACTGGTTGGTGCGCTTAACCCTAGTGTGCTATGTTTACATGCATATATAAGCCCTGTGACTCCACAATTTGTAACAAACTGCAAGTTAAATATAAATAAATATATGTGTGTGTGTGTGTGTGTGTGTGTGTGTGTGTGTGTGTGTTGTTTGGACTGTTTGGTACACTTTACACTACTTCTCTTTGATCCCACACAGTCTGAGCTGAGCTGCAAGTTAACAAAAGAAAAACAAAAAAAATATAGATCTATTGTTTGTACTGTTTGGTGCACCTTACCATAATGCACTATGTTCCTTTGTTCAGGTGCAAATATAAACCCTGTAAATCCTTATTGTTTGAACCGAGCTGCACGTTAATATATATATATATATATATATATATATATATAGATAGATTATTATTTATTATCCTTTATTTATATGGCACCACAAGGGTTCCGCAGCGCCCAATTACAGAGTACATAAATAATCAAACAGGAAAACAGCAACTTACAGTTGATGACAGTATAGGACAAGTACAGGGTAAATAAACATAGTTACATCAGCAGATGACACTGGAATAAGTATCAGGTGGCAGAAGACTGCTGGATGTGGTACATTTGAAGATTATTAAAGTAAGACAAAGGATAAGCACATGAGGGAAGAGGGCCCTTCTCATGAAAGCTTACAATCTAAAGGGGAGGGGTAGACAGACAGGGGTGACACAGATGGGGTACATAGAGAATGTGGAACAGAGGCTTAGATGAGATTTGGCTGGGTTTGGTGAAGAAGTGGGTCTTGAGAGCCCGTTTGAAATTTTGTAGAGAGGTGGAGAGTCTGAGGGGGAGAGGTAGGGAATTCCAGAGAAGTGGTGCAGCACATGAAAAATCTTAGAGGTAGGAGTGGGAAGAAGTAATCCGTAGGCAGGAGAGTCGTCGTGCATTAGCAGAGCGAAGAGGACGGGTGGGAGTGTAACGGGAGATAAGGTTAGAGATGTAGGTGGGAGAGAAGTGGGTGAGGGCTTTGTAAGCGAGTGTGAGAAGCTTAAAATGGATTCTGAAAGGGAAGGGGAGCCAGTGAAGGTCTAGTAGGAGATGAGAGGTAGACGTAGTGCGTTTGGTGAGGAAAATGAGCCGGCAGCAGCATTGAGGATAGATTGGAGTGGAGAGAGGTGTTTGTCAGGAATGCCAGTCAGGATGAGATTACAGTAGTCCAGTCTGGAGATGACCAGTGAGTGGATAAGAGTCTTAGTAGCATCCTGGGTCAGAAAGGGTCTGATCCTGGAAATATTTTTTAGATGAAAACGGCAGGTTTGTGAGAGGTGCTGAATGTGTGGTTTGAAGGAGAGGGAGGAGTCAAGGATAACTCCAAGACAGTGCACTTGGGGACTAGAGGAGATAGTAGTGCCATCAATAGATAATGAGATTGTAGGAGGTGAGGTTATGCGAGAGGGAGGGAAGATGATCAGCTCGGTCTTAGACATGTTAAGTTTAAGAAAGCGCTGGAACATCCAGGAAGAGGTAGCAGTGAGACAGTTGGAGATACGAGTGAGGAGAGCAGGGGAGAGGTCTGGAGAGGAAAGATAGATTTGGGTGTCATCAGCAAAGAGATGATATTGGAAGCCAAAAGACCTAATGAGCTTACCTAGTGAGGATGTATAGAGAGAGAAGAGATGAGGACCAAGGACAGAACCTTGGGGTACACCTACAGTTAGTGGAAGTGAGGCGAAGGTGGAGTCATGAGAGGAGACAGAGAATGAACGGTCAGAGGTAGGAAGACAGTCAAGAGAGGGCAGTGTCACGCAGACCAATGGAGTGAAGGATTTGCAGTAGGAGAGGATGGTCCACAGTGTCAAAAGCAGCAGAGAGATCAAGTAGAATAAGTATAGAGTAGTGTCCCTTAGATTTAGCAGCATGGAGGTCATTGCATACTTTTGTAAGGGCAGTTTCAGTGGAGTGGAGAGGACGGAAGCCAGACTGGAATGGGTCAAGTAGTGAGTGTGAGGAAAGAAAGGAAATAAGGCGGTTGTAGACAATACGCTCAAGGAGATAGATAGATAGATAGATAGAAAAGCACATAGAGGGGCACTCACCAGAACAGTTTTGCACTTAAAATTGACAACTTTAATGCATACTTAGCATGATTTTATAGCTTTTGATTGACGCTTTGATCAAATCAGGATCATCCTCAAGACATGCAACATGTTCAGCACATACAGCATATATCAGTTGTCCATATTCACCAACAGCAACAAGTATCCTATACAACTATTAAAAACCGCCAAAATCATGCACCAATCAGGGCTAGGCAGTACTAACCAACATAAGCAAGGTGTACAACAATGAATTAATGCACCATAATCAATAACCAATAGGGCATATAATCACAAGTGGCCACCCCTCTCAAAAATGGCATTTATCAATAGGCAGGTCTCCGGTGTCACTAGCGGCAAGCTGTTTGCTGCGTGCATTCCAAACACTGAGCACTGGAACGCATACCACTTCTGCTCCAGTGTCACCAGCAGCGGGATGTTTCCAGCGTGCGCTCCAACTACACAATGCTGGAGAGCACTCCGCCTCCGCATCCTATTGTGCATGCGCGACCGCGTCGCTTACGCTGGCCACATCCTGTGTTCCACCTACACTGGAGGTGGACTCCTCTCCTCAGCGTAACTCATTCGGTCATCAATGTAAACAGAAGGCACTACCGCCCCCACATTTTTTATATGTGCACACAGGGAGGAACTTATAGTAATATAACTGTATCTGTCACTAAGGCGCACTATAGCAGATATGATTATATACATACAAATATGGATGAAACATTATTAAAGAGTACCAGGACCCTGTCAGGAAGGCATTTTCAGATTATGCAAATAATAGAAAACAACCATGTGGGAACCATGTAGGTTCACCACACAGGCACCAATATAAATAAAGAGCAGTATCATATAGAAAGACATACACACATGTATACATATACACATATGCATGCACACACATACTGTACATGTGTATAAACACACATGTACATGTACACACACATACAGTATGCATACATACACATACACAAATGTGCGACCATACATGGATAGATAGATAGATAGATAGATTATACAGGTTGAGTATCCCATATCCAAATATCCGAAATACGGAATATTCCGAAATACGGACTTTTTTGAGCGAGATTGAGATTGTGAAACTTTTGTTTTTTGATGGCTCAATGTACACAAACTTTGTTTAATACACACAGTTATTAAAAATATTGTATTAAATGACCTTCAGGCTGTGTGTATAAGGTGTATATGAAACATAAATGAATTGTGTGAATGTACACACACTTTGTTTAATGCACAAAGTTATAAAAAATATTGGCTAAAATGACCTTCAGGCTGTGTGTATAAGGTGTATATGTAACATAAATGCATTCTGTGCTTAGATTTAGGTCCCATCACCATGATATCTCATTATAGTATGCAATTATTCCAAAATACGGAAAAATCCCATATCCAAAATACCTCTGGTCCCAAGCATTTTGGATAAGGGATACTCAACCTGTATATTGCTCTTTTGGCACAGCCAATGTCCACAGTCCCTGGCACTACAAACTGTTCTCTACTCACTGGCCTCTAACAGGCATCAGCGCAAAGAACTCTGGGTGAATGGGAGTTTTAAACTTTTCCTGTTCCCAGGGATGAGTTGCTGCTGGATCTGGGTAATCCACGAAATCCGGAGTTCCAAATCTCTATTGCAGCTGCAGAATGTGTAGTCCTCTAGCTTAAAGGGAGTTGTGGTGAGACACAAACACTCTCATGACTATATATATATATATATATATATATATATATATAGTTTACGTACAGCCCGGCACTCCTCTAATGAATCATGTGCCTCGGTGCCTTCAGTAAAAGACTTGTAGTAAGATGAAGAAAAGCTGCGGCACTCAACAAGGTCTTGTAACAAGCACTGTATATTTTTTAGAAAAAGATCACAGCATATTCCACCAACGTTTCGGGGTGTCTAACCCATGTGTCAAGGTGTGAGAAGTATATATAATTATACAGATGGAGCCATGCTAGTCGACTCCATCTGTCACTTGAATGGAGAGCGTCTCCATCCGTACCCCGGACAGAGGCGCTCTGAATGGGAGCGTCTCTGGGCACTCCCAGCGTGACTAGGTGGATGGATCGCCTAGTCACGCCGGGAGGTCACGCCTGCAACTAGGCAGGCATAGAGAAGGAAGGCTCTATCTGTATATATATATATATATATATATATATATATGTATGTAAAATATATAGATATATTGTTTATACTGTTTGGTGCACTTTACCCTTGTGCTCTTTGTTCATGTGCATATGTGAGCCCTGTGCTTCCACACAGTTTGAACTGAGCTGCAAGTTAAAAAAAAAAAGATAGAAAAAACTAATAGAGATTTATTATTTGTACTGTTTGGTGTGCTTTACCCTAGTGCGCTGTGTTCACATGCATCTACAGTATAAGGTCTGTGACTACAAGCAGTGATCTGCGAATTGCAAAATGGATAACAATCAGTTTAGAGAAGAGCAAGCAAATACTAGAGCTGCAGCTGCTGTCACATGTCATGCACCACTCATTTTTTCCGCTGCTGTGTGGCGATGTTTCTTAGATGTGCTATAAACTGCCGTGTGTTTGTGCTGCACCTCTGTCGCTTAGTAACCAGCCAACTCACTGCAGCCTTTGGCCTAAAGCAGATAAAAACAATACTGTGAGCTGGAAATTAATGCTATTGAGGTTAATAATACTCTAGGAACAAAAAAGGCACAAATCGTGTGATTTTAACATTTATTGTAAATTTTTGGAAAAAAACCCTAAACTAAAACCAGTCATGGTCAAAATCCAAAACCGAATCCAAAACCGGATGATGAATTAGAACCAAAACTGGCAAAAAATGGTCTGGCACACATCTCTAGTTACTACCAGCTTTTGGGCTTTTGGTAGAAGTCTGATAAGGGTTCCTGTGGTTTGGATGGAAAGTGAGGGCAGACTCCATCCATTAGGAACAGTTTGGGTTTTGGGGCTATTTAGCCTTAGAGCAGGCTAATTAGTAATGGCACCTGCATGTGGGTGTTAAATGGCTGTCAGCCTGAACATTCTGTCTCTCTGACTGCCAGGGGAAAAGGGATTGCAGAGTCTCTGTGACAGAAAACATGCTACTGAAAGCAAGTGAGCTATGCTTGGTGAAACATCTTGTGTCTTTATAGTATTAGTTAGGAATGACTTACGTTTAGTTAATGCCAGATGGCAGTTTATTTTGATGCTGTATTTTACTTTGCTGCTTAATAAAAGGCCAGTTGAAACAGAAACCTTGGACTTGTAATCTCTCAGCAGCTGTGCACTGTGATCTCTCAGTAGCTGTACACTGCCATCTACCTCAGGAGATGGTACCTGTTCTCTAACCCTGTTACTATATATATATATATATATATATATATATATATATATCTGCTGTTTGGTCCAGACGATAGGGTTTGGAGACCCGAAACATTGACTGATGGGAATACACACTTTATGATTATATTGTTGTCTTTGACGTTTTTTCTATGGACTTTTTTTTTACTAATTTACTCTGGTACCTGAGCAGGTTGTTTAAATAATAATAATAATACATTTTTTTTTATATATTTATTTAACTGCATTAGATATGTTGGTATAGTACCTCACTGTGGCATGGAGCAAACACATCACTGATGATAATATTGCACTGCTTCTGGGCCCAGGAAATCCTGTATGGGTTGACAACACATGGGTCTTTTGATATGTAAACTTCTGAGCATTCTGGGGACTCCTTCCAGCTATCGCTGAACTCCTTCACATCTTCTACCACACACTGACTACTTGTGGTGAAATCATTGTTGCTGTTGCCATCAAAATTTCCACAAAGACCACAAACTTTTCCCTAGAGAGTAAGAAAATAATGTATTAGACTTGGAAAAGGCCATAATCATTTACCACTGTAGACATGTTTGATATAAAAATTAATTATAAAACATTTTTTATGGGTAGTTACCTTTAACCACTTAACTGATGATTTTTCTTTCAATACCGGTCATATAGTTTTTTTTTTTTTTTTTTTTAATGTTTTATTTAATATAGTTTTAAAAGTATTTTTTTTAAATATTTAAGTATTATCTTATGCACATGTGCAGAACGGATCTCCTCGTCAAAAACTGGGGGGTCTTATCATAAATCTCCTTTTCTGCAACGGTGTACACTGGTATGCCACACGTAATAACATCAGGGATGTCCTAAAGTATTTCCTCATGGGAGGGGATGCACTGTAGTGGGCACAAGAACCCGGCATCCAAAGGAGGCATCCTGGGATGCGGAGGTATCAAAGGCATAGAGCCTGATTAACGTGTTCACTGAGGACCATGTAGCCGCCTTGCATAATTGTTCTAGGGACGCGCCACGGCGGGCCGCCCAAGAAGGTTCAACAGGCCGAGTAGAATGGGCCTTGATAGCACCAGGAGCTGGAAGTCCAGCCTGCGCATAAACTTGTGCAATCACCATTCTAATCCATCTGGCCAAAGTTTGCTTATTCGCAGACCAGCCACATTTGTGAAAACCAAAAAGGACAAAGAGAGAATCAGATCTCCTAAGGGAGGCGGTTCTCTTCACATAGATACGGAGAGCCCGAACCACATCCAAAGACCGCTCTTTGGAGGACAAACCAGGAGAGATAAAGGCCGGAACAACAATCTCTTGGTTAAGGTTGAAAGACGGCACCACCTTTAGTTAGATAACCGGGATGAGTTCTAAGAACCGCACAGTCACGGTGAAAAATCAGAAAGGGTGACCGACATTATAAGGCACCCAAGTCCGAAACCCGTTGAGCAGAGGCAATAGCCAGCAAAAATAAGACCTTAAGCGTAAGCCATAAAAGGTCTACAGACTCAAGAGGCTCAAATGGAGACTCTTGTAGGGCATTCAGGACAACAGACAAATCCAAAGAAGCCACAGGAGGGACATAGGGAGGTTGAATCCGCAAAACACCCTGAGTGAAAGTGTGAACGTCAGGAAGAGATGCAATCTTTCTCTGAAACCACACCGACAAGGCAGATATATGAACCTTGAGGGAGGACAGATGAAGGCCTAAGTCCAGGCCCTATTGCAGAAAAGCCAAAAGTTTGGCAGTACTGAACTTGTATGCATCGTGATTCTTAACCATACACCAGGTAAAGTAAGAATTCCAGACCCTTTAATAAATCCATTGCTGAAGCTGGTTTATGGGCTTTCAACATAGTTTGAATGACCCTCAGAAAATCTTTTGGCCCTCAGGAACAAAGCTTCAAGAGCCACGCCATCAATGCCAGTCGGGCCAGATCCTGGTGGACACAAGGGCCCTGAACAAGGAGGTCTGGGTGTTGTGGATGCAGAAGAGGATGCTCTATCGAGAGACCCTGCAGGTCTGAGAACCAATGCCACGATGGAGCGATTAGAAGTAGTATTCCTCCTTCTTGCTTGAACTTCCTTATTACCCTGGGCAGGAGTGACACCAGAGGGAACACGTACAGCAGCAGAAAGTTCCATGGAATTGCCAGTGCATCCATGAATGCTGTTTGAGGATCCCTTGTCCTTGCTCCGAAGACCGTAACCTTGTGATTGTGTTGAGACGTCATCAGGTCTACATCTTTTAGTTCCCACTTGTCCACTAGGAGTTGAAAGACATCTGGATGAAGGCTCCACTCTCCGACGTGTACATCCTGATGACTGAGGATGTCCACTTCCCAGTTGAGGATCCCTGGAATGAACACTGCCAATATAGCTGGCAGATGGCGTTCCGCCCATTGAAGAATCTTTGACACTTCCAACATCCATGCAGCTTCTCGTGCTGCCTTGATGATTTATGGACGCCACTGTGGTGACATTGTCCGACTGTACTTGAACAGGACTGTTCTGTGCCACAGGCAGAGCAAGTTTCAGAGCATTGAGCACTGCCTGCAACTCCAGAATATTTATTTGGAGTAGAGATTCCTCCCTGGTCCGCCGACCCTGAAGAGTGTTGCTCCAACATCGCGCCCCAACCCTGCAAATTGGCATTCATCGTTAGGAGAACCGAGTTGGAGATCCAGAAGGGACGACTCCTGCTCAATTGTTGGTCCTGTAGCTACCAGCTCAGTGACAGAAAAAACTCCGGAGTCAAGGAGATCATGTGAGATCTGATCCGGTAAGGCAGACCATCCCACTTGGCAGGGATTAGCTTCTGCAGAGGGCGAGAGTGAAATTGAGCGTACTCTACCATGTCGAAAGCCGACACGATGAATACTTGCATCACCGACTGTATCGACAATCGTGGGCGAGAAAGGAAGCATCTTCTGCTGTCCTGAAGCTTCAGGACATTCTCTGGAGACAAGAACAAAGGTTGGTTGTGTGTTTCCAGTAATGCCCCCAGGTGCACCATGCTCTGATCAGGGACCAGCGAGGATTTCTTCCAATTGATGAGCCACTCTTGGGCTTGTAGTAATTTGACCGTCCGTTCCAGATGACAGATAAGAACCTCTGGGGAATTTGCCAGGATCAGCAAGTCGTCCCGATAAAGCAGGATCCTGATGCCTTGACGACGGAGAATGGCCGTCATGACTGCCATGACCTTGGTGAAGATCCGAGGAGCTGTAGTCAGTCTAAAAGGCAAGGTTTGGAATTGATAATGTAGGTTGCCAACAGCAAACCGCAGATATTGCTGATACGACATGGCAATAGGTATGTGTAGGTAAGCATCCTGTATGTTGAAGGATACCAAATAGTCCTTGGGCTCCAAAGCTAGAACAGCAGAGTGAAGAGCTTCCATGCGGAATTTTGATCCCTTCACAAATTTGTTCAGAGACTTGAGGTTGAGAATGGGCCGAGAAGATCAATTTGGTTTCGGAACTAGGAACAGCGTTGAATAGTACCCCCTGCCCCTCTAAAACTGAGGCACCAGCACTATCACTCCTGTGTCCAAGAGGGATTGTATTACCAAATGTAGAGTTTTTGCTTTTAACGGAAGGAATAACTGTCGAGCACAACTGGCGAGGGGGACATGTCTTGAAAGAGATGACATATCCTTGAGAGACGACTTCCCGCACCCAGGAGTCTGAAGTGGTCTGTAACCACACCTGGGTGAACTGCAGAAGTCGGTCTCCTACCCTGGGTCCCCCAGGGGGAGGCCCACCACATCATGCAGCAGGCTTGTCTGATTTGGAAGCAGGCTGATGGGTGGCCCAAGAACGTTTAGGGTTGGGCTTAGAGGTTTTGGAAGAACGAGCTTGTCTCGGGTACGCCTGACCCTTTGCTTTACCTGGAAGTCGAAAGGAACGAAAGGTGGTACTCAGCCTTCGGAGCCAAAGGATTAGTATTTGGGAGACATGCAGTCTTGGCAGACGCCAAGTCAGTGACAATCTTGTTCAGATCTTCCCCAAATAGTACACCTCTCTTAAAAGGGAGCACCTCCAAGGTCTTTTAGAGTCCAGGTCCACCGACCAGGACCGCAACCACAGAATCCAGCGAGCCAGAATGGACGTAGTAGACGCTTTGGCCGCCATAATACCAACATCAGAGTCCGACTCCTGAATGTAATGAGAGGCTGTGGTAATATATGATAAACACTGTCTGGCATTATCAGGAAAATTCAGTGGTAGCTCTGCCTCAACTGGTTGAACCCAGGCTTCAATACCTTTTGCAGCCCAAGAGGCTGCCATAGTGGGTCTATGTACAGCACCTGCGAGAGTGCCAATAGACTTCAAGCAGCCCTCCGCACGCATATCTGTCAGTTTCTTCAGAGAGGTGATGGTGGTGACAGGCAGAGTAGATGACACCACAAGACAGGCTACATGTGAGTCCACTGGTGGTGGGGTTTACTACTTGGTACTTAACTCGGCAGCGATAGGATAACGAGCTAGCATCTTTTTAGACAGGGGAAATTTCTTTCCTGGAGACTCCCAGGATTCCTGACTTATGTCAATTAAATGGTCAGAATGTGGTAAGACTAATTTAGTAACCTTCTGACGTTTGAACTTATCAGGTTTCTTAGACATATCTGGAGGGTCAGTCTCATCATCAATCTGAAGAATCAGTGTGATAACCTCCACTAGGTCAGGTACATCAACATGTGTTGTAGATTCCCCATCAGAAGCAGCTGTGTCAGTGGCTGATGGATCAGTATATTCCCCATCTTCATTGGATGAAGTATCTGAAACATGTGTGGATTGTAAGGAAGAAATGGCCTGCTTAGATGACCCTTTGGTTCTAGGAGGGCGAGGGTTAGGTGTTTGTGTAACCAAGGACTGATTTAATTGCTGTAACTGAGTTGACAGAGTTTCCGCCCATGGCAGATTAACTACAGGGTTTCAAGTTAAAGAGACTCCCGCACCAGATTATAGATAAATGATCCTATATAGGGAATATTTATAATATAACATATTGTGTTGACCAAACAAATATTTCAACACAAGTGTATTAAAGTGGTGCTGCTCGTTGATATAAATATATAGGTTTGAAGAGGAGAGAAGCAAATCAACTTTTTGTAACAGCACTCATTCCCTAAATTCTTTTTTAATCAGAAATATGATGCATTCAAATAATTTATTATTGATAATGTAAACTACAAGAAAGATTCTCAATACCCACATGTGATATAAGTGCCTTTATTACTACCACATATGATGCATTATATGTCCCCTTATTATAAAGGGGACATGTAAAGTGAAATATTAAAACAATAGGACAGAATAACGTGTAAGAAAAAATTAATTAAATTTATGTGTATGGAGATGTATTTAAAAGAAGATGCTGATATGCTGTCTTGATTTATAAATCAATAAATACCTGTGATTCAAAAAGTTCTTGAATGATTTGTTTAATTTTTAGAAACAACCACTAACTCCTTTTGCCAGTGATGTTTATACAGGGTTGAATGTATCAGTATTGTAACGTTCTTAGTGAATTCTCAATTCTATAAATCACAATGCAACATTTGTTGCTATATAGTAATGTGATAAGAATGTTGTGAACCACACTGCAAATACCCGGATGACATTTTATCTGTCTGATTATTTATAAATATGAGGCTGTAATTGCCTTCAATGACACCGGTATCTGATCACATGCTGGAAAATTGTTCTTTTAATATTGGGTATTGTGGGTTGCCCCTGTTGGGGTGTATATTCAATAACCAATACCCCTTAATTAATATCCTGCTGTTACAGCAAAATCCTTGATGAAACTGCAAATTCACACAATACTAGCTTCAAAATAAGCCTGCTTTAGCACCTCTTTATTAGATTATATCAGGAGACATAGGATTTATATATGGGTATTGATACTACTGCGGATGATGCTGTTTTAAGTGTACAGCTAATCCAGACACGTATGATTAACAAGTTGGTAATACCATCCTTATACAACCACTGTTTTATTGTAATCCCAGTGATGTGTGCTCACAATAAATCAAACATGCCAAATTTTTCAGAGATATAAATGGCTTATTTTGATCTCTCATATATTGATGTAATAATTCCAGGACCTTTTATAGCCTCAGTATCTGATTGGTATTGCAATGCGGTACAGGCACATATTGATAATTGACAATTTAATGTGTATTGTGAAGCTTTTTACAAACAAGCTTGATTTATTCATAACCTCTTTAATTGATATCCTTAATAAAAAATGCAAATTCGCACAGTACTGGCTTGTAAATAGACCTGCTTTAGCACCTTTATTATTGGATTGTATAGGAAGGAAACAAAGTTTATATATGAATATGACTACAAATAATGCTGTCTTGGATAAACAGCTTGTCCACACACATATAATTTCCAACTTGGTAATTACATCCTTGCACAACCACTGTTTGTTATTATCCCAGTGATGTGTGCTCACAATAAATCGAGCGTGCCAAAGTTTACCGGGGTGTTAACAGCTGGTTTGAATCTCTCATATATAGATGTAACAATTTACACCCCTGTTCCTGCCTAAATGTCTGGCTGGTATTGCCATGCAGCACAGTACTTAGCTAGTACTTGGAGCAAACCCTCCTATCTATTTGTATACCCTATGCCAGCATGAGTTTTTCGTTCTAAATAATAACCCTTACTGATGATAATAATATACACAGGATCTTAATACATATTAATATTACTACTGACAGCGCACAGCAGAGCCGATGCGCATTTCACTTGTAAAGCTTCGTCAGGGCTTATAGTATTGAGCGCCCGCCTCAGGAAACATATTTATTGCTGCTTACAGCCAATCCTAGGAGAGCAGAAATCGGATAGACCAATCCTTTAACCAGACAGGGAATTCAAATCCCTGTCCGTTATAGCCATCAAGTATGTGTGCGGCGGCCGCTAATTGCAGGCAGCTGCAGCACGTCTCCCCTTCTCAATGGTCACTACTTACTCGGCGGCTCAGCAATAGCCGCTAATTACAGCTACCCGCGGCATGGATCCTATCCCCACCTCTTAATAAGTAAAGTGTCTTATTCCTGGGCAATTAAAAATGCCCTGGAATCTGATAAAAAACGAATTTGTGAATCCCATTATTATAGAAGACGATATACTGTCACCCAATAATGCTGAGTTCAGTTTCTAAATATTTAGAATGGGTATTCTACAAATTGTTTCTGCATCTTAACATACATTTATTCTTAATGATAATAAAATTCTCTATTATATACAAATGGTATACCTATATAGATCACATTATCTCTCATGTTACATTAGTAACTATTTGTAAAAGAGAATCAGAGAGGTAAAACATTATCACATGTTTAAGTAATTTTGTTATACTGAATAATCAGATGAGTGATCAATTGTGAATGATTAGATAAGCTGTGAAAAAATAAAAAAAATAAACTTAATAATGGTGACAATGTGTGCAATTAATTTGTTACAAATAAATTTGTGAAAAAAACATACTGTGTTGTGCTTACATTTTATACATGAATTAAAGTGAATAATAATGAATAATGTGACTCAATAAATTCAGTGATCATACAATTTTATTATACGTGTGTAGTGTTTACACAATTAAATATAATATAATTGTGACAAAAAGTTATTTGGTGTGTTATTACAATTAACCATATGACCATATGAATTTTATTATTATATGGTCATGTGCAAATAAGTGTGTCCAAGTATTCAATATATTGCTTTCTAAAAAGCCAGTTGTAAGTATACGTTATTATTGTTACACAATCATATACAAACAAGTGTGTTCTATCTTTCAATTTATTATTTTATAACGATCAGTTATAAATGTGACAATAATACATATGATGTCTTTCATAGAGTGCCCATATAGTGATCCTAATACCTATGGTGTTATTTCCCCTTTAAATTTTTTTGTTCCTTACACATTAATATTATATTATGTTCATCACACCTTCATATTATATAATGTATATATTGGTTTATTAAGTATGTTCTATGTTTTGCATCTGTGGGTGGAAGTATAATATTTCATTTTACTATTATTTCCAAAGACTCCAATTTCTTGGAGACCTCAAATAATTCCATACCCTTGAATGTTACCATTATGGATCCTTTTATTGGCAAATCTGATATTCATAAATTATTTTATTTTTATGGGTGACCAATGGATTTATCTTAGTTGTATGGCAGCCATTTACTTGGCACCTTTTATGTCCCATTTTTTCTTATTTATAACTGATGTCACTAAGAATTATCCATCAATTGAAACTAGACTGTCAATTTTCGGCTCTCCTTATATGGACTCCAGGTAAGTACATGTAAACTACAGGTAAATAGGTGAACTTCTAATAAATATATACAAAATGTACCAACAAATTAATAACCGTTCACTTCTCCTTGTGTGGACTCCAAGTAAGTACATATAAGCTACAGGTAGATAAATAACCTTCAAATAAATATATATTAAGTGGTTATAAACCACAGGTAAGTATATGAGTTTCGGAGCTATATATATTTGATGTACAGACACCATTATTTGTATAGAAACCATTTTCACAGGTAAGTATGTATGAGTTATGTGGAAGTAATATTTTAATACCTTTACCTATTCCTTTAAAGAGGAATAGGATAATTAATATTACATATTTTTAATATGATGTTTACTTGGCAATGCCAAAATACACATATTAATAATTATCCAGATGTTTGTCTATTTACTTAGACCCCTAAGGATAAATTAATACTCCCATCCTTTAGAATTTACAGAAAGGCTGAATATTATATTTCCTCTTTCAATCCTAGCGGCGTAAGACTATTAAGTAAGAAAATCTGTCTGGATTCTCTCTTTAGGAGCTCTTTGGTGATATTACCACCTCTTATCCCTATTTCCACTTTCTCAAGTCCAAAGACTTTCATCTTAGTGGGGTCACTTCCATGTTCTCTCCTGAAGTGCCTTGCGACACTTGTGAGTTGTTTCATGTTTTCATGATCTCGCTGCGCATTCTTAATGTGGCTTGCATGTTTAAATATACGTTTTTTAAGCTGTCGTTTGGTCATGCCCACATATCTTAGCCCACAAGGGCAGGTCAGGCAATAGATAACACCTTGTGTGGCAGAATTGATGAAACCACAAATTTTGACCGCATCATTATATTTGTTAGAATAGGTTTTGGTTGGTTGTATAAAGCCACAAGCTTTGCATTTTCCACATTGATAACAACCTTCTACTGGTGGATCTTGTTTCTTTGTTTTAATGAAATGACTGCGCACTAACTTGTCTCGTAAATTGGGAGATTTTCTCCAACTGATTTGAATCCTACTGCGCTGTCAGTAGTAATATTAATATGTATTAAGATCCTGTGTATATTATTATCATCAGTAAGGGTTATTATTTAGAACGAAAAACTCATGCTGGCATAGGGTATACAAATAGATAGGAGGGTTTGCTCCAAGTACTAGCTAAGTACTGTGCTGCATGGCAATACCAGCCAGACATTTAGGCAGGAACAGGGGTGTAAATTGTTACATCTATATATGAGAGATTCAAACCAGCTATTAACACCCCGGTAAACTTTGGCAAGCTCGATTTATTGTGAGCACACATCACTGGGATAATAACAAACAGTGGTTGTGCAAGGATGTAATTACCAAGTTGGAAATTATATGTGTGTGGACAAGCTGTTTATCCAAGACAGCATTATTTGTAGTAATATTCATATATAAACTTTGTTTCCTTCCTATACAATCCAATAATAAAGGTGCTAAAGCAGGTCTATTTACAAGCCAGTACTGTGCGAATTTGCATTTTTTATTAAGGATATCAATTAAAGAGGTTATGAATAAATCAAGCTTGTTTGTAAAAAGCTTCACAATACACATTAAATTGTCAATTATCAATATGTGCCTGTACCGCATTGCAATACCAATCAGATACTGAGGCTATAAAAGGTCCTGGAATTATTACATCAATATATGAGAGATCAAAATAAGCCATTTATATCTCTGAAAAATTTGGCATGTTTGATTTATTGTGAGCACACATCACTGGGATTACAATAAAACAGTGGTTGTATAAGGATGGTATTACCAACTTGTTAATCATACGTGTCTGGATTAGCTGTACACTTAAAACAGCATCATCCGCAGTAGTATCAATACCCATATATAAATCCTATGTCTCCTGATATAATCTAATAAAGAGGTGCTAAAGCAGGCTTATTTTTAAGCTAGTATTGTGTGAATTTGCAGTTTCATCAAGGATTTTGCTGTAACAGCAGGATATTAATTAAGGGGTATTGGTTATTGAATATACACCCCAACAGGGGCAACCCACAATACCCAATATTAAAAGAACAATTTGCCAGCATGTGATCAGATACCGGTGACATTGAAGGCAATAACAGCCTCATATTTATAAATAATCAGACAGATAAAATGTCATCCGGGTATTTGCAGTGTGGTTCACAACATTCTTATCACATTACTATATAGCAACAAATGTTGCATTGTGATTTATAGAATTGAGAATTCACTAAGAACGTTACAATACTGATACATTCAACCCTGTATAAACATTACTGGCAGAAGGAGTTAGTGGTTGTTTCTAAAAATTAAACAAATCATTCAAGAACTTTTTGAATCACAGGTATTTATTGATTTATAAATCAAGACAGCGTATCAGCATCTTCTTTTAAATACATCTCCATACACATAAATTTTATTTATTTTTTCTTACACGTAATTCTGTCCTATTGTTTTAATATTTTACTTTACATGTCCCCTTTATAATAAGGGGACATATAATACATCATATGTGGTAGTAATAAAGGCACTTATATCACATGTGGGTATTGAGAATCTTTCTTGTAGTTTACATTATCAATAATAAATTATTAGAATGCATTATATTTCTGATTAAAAAAGAATTTAGGGAATGAGTGCTGCTGCAAAAAGTTGATTTGCTTCTCTCCTCTTCAAACCAAGATTAACTACAGGGACCATATGTGGCTGTAATGGAACAGGAGGTCCCACAGGGGACGCAAGTCTTGTTACCAGCGTAGTCCGCATATTAGAGAAAGCAGCCCAAGGTGGATCATGGTGTGCCACTGGTGCAGCAGGCTGACTAGGGGTTGCAGAACACCAAGTACTTGGTCCCTCAGCTGAAATATTTTCCTCAGGTAAAACCATGGCGTCAGCACTGCATGAGGCAGGAGAGTCCATGGAATTCCCTCCCTGTGTAGCAGACATTATTTGGAAACGTAGCCTTAGGGCGTAATAGTACAATATAGCCAGACAAACACAGTACCGGACAAAAAAAAACCCTGTGTAATGTGACTGCAAATGCAGAGAACAAAACAGATGATTTAAGTGTTATAGGGTGACTGAAAATACACAGAGAAAAATGCAAAATAGTATATCCTGTGAAACTATATATATATATATATATATATATATATATATATATACACACACACACACACACACACACACACAGCAGACTGGTCGGGCTCTCCCATTAGAGTCAAAAGCGCTGGGTGCCCTCACATGGAAAGGGTAGATACAGCAGCTGGTGCGGCACTCCGAGCGACTGACACAAATAGAATAGGCAATGGAGTCCTCGATGTGGACAACGTTTCAATGCATTTTAATATAGATAAAAATGCTATATTAAAACGCATTGAAATGTTGTCCACATCGAGGACTCCATTGCCTATTTGTGTCAGTCACTCGGAGTGCCGCACCAGCTGCTGTATATATATGTATGTATATATATATATATATATATATATATATATATGACCCTGATGCACTTAGCTCCCCACAGGGTACAGAATATAGGGATAGCAATATGTGTGAGATACACTGAACTGAAACCACACAGCAGCTATTGGCACACACAGTCACATGTACAATGCAGAAATTATTACATACAACAATAAAACTACACTGGACTAGTAATACTACATAAAGCTATGTATGTATACAGATATAACAATGCACAGTAAACACTGGATGTATATCACAGGATACTTGTACTAAATATTTATACAGTATGTACTTGTTCTTAACTAACACTGTCTAAACGACATGTAGAATACTTAAGTGTCATGTAAAAGCACAGCGTTGATGAGGCAGGCGGCTTTACAGAGGAGACAGTGCCCAACAGTCCAAAAATCAGCGTAGCTCTGTGTAATGGCGCCCAAACGCTGACAAGGAGTGAGGGAGAGAGAGAGAAAGGCCGCTCCAAAGCGGGAACATCTGCTGTAGATGGCACCTGGGGCTGAGGGAGGGGCTACAGGTCAGCACCTTATCCCTTCTGCTGGACTTCACCACCAGGTACTATGGAGCCTATGTGAAACAGATTTTAGTAAATCTGACTTGTGCTCTTTGCCCTGGTGGATATAGTGGGGTCCCTGCACGGCCACAGTGTCCACGTCAGTGGTGCGGTCCATCTCTGGAGATCACATCCGGATTGCGATTTTGGCGAGTCCTGCCTGGTGGACCCTCTTACCTCCTCCCTAGATTTGCGGCCACGCGACACAGGAGAGCAGCGGCAGTATGTGTGTGCCTGATGAAAACGGAACTACCCGGCAACCAGGATGCGGGAGTATACAGCGCCGCTAGGGGAGGTGAGGGAGCAGCAGCACGATATGTCAGCATGACATATAGCAACTAGTGCCTGTGCTGCGGCCCTTGAAGTCTTCTTTCGTCTCAGAAAGCTCTTTTTAGGGCTGCTTAGAGCAGCCCATCAGGTTAGCTGTCTGGAGGCGGGGCTATAGAGGAGGCAGTGCAGTGCATCCTGGGAACAGTCAAAGCTTTAGCCTGTTGGTGCCTCGGATCAAGATCCAACTCTACACCCCAATGTTATTACCTGTGGAATACCAGTGTACCCCGCTGCAGAAAGAAACTTTGTTACGTGCCCTTCATATTATATCTATGTAAGTGAGGTACAAACTTCCATAAACAAGGATTCTTCCATCTTATCTACTGTCTGACTAGTCTACCAAATATTAGCAGAATAATGTATTAAACCTATGTTTTGTATAAAATAATAATACACACTGCCTGTATCAACTCTGTTTCTTCCATGTAGACGTGGATTGTACCTAACAACTGAGTTTCTACAAACTACCACCCACAAGATGATTTTTGACCTATCCTCCCTTCAGGATAAGTATTCAACCCTTTCTTTCAATGTATGTAGAACATAAAGAAATTTGTGTTTCACCACCATTTTAATCCTCCCAGTAATTGTGAGGGGAAGCCCGCACCAGTGAGTTTTGTCTTATTAATTTTGTAAATAACATTCTACATTAAGGGCAATATAATCCTTTGGGAAATTGGTAACCCAAACACCTAATATTTAAATTGGTTAACTCAATGTGATGAAAGGGAAATGAGGGTGTAAAAAGGACATTGGGGGTGATTCCGAGTTGTTCGCTCGCTAGCTGCTTTTAGCAGCATTGCACATGCTAAGCCGCCACCCTCTGGGAGTGTATCTTAGCTTAGCAGAATTGCGAACGATAGATTTGCTAATTTTCTCGTAACGATTACCCCGCAGTTTCTGAGTAGCTCCAGACTTACTCTGCCATTGCGACCAGCTCAGTCCTTTTCGTTCCTGGTTTGATGTCACAAACACACACCCAGCATTCGCCCAGCCACTCCCCCGTTTCTCCAGTTACCCCCGCGTTTTTCCCTGAAACGCCTGCGTTTTTCCGCACACTCCCAGAAAACGTCCAGTTTCCGCCCAGAAACACCCACTTCCTGTCAATCACACTACGATCAGCAGAACGATGAAAAAACTTCGTTAAGCCGTGAGTAAAATACCAAACTTTTGTGCTAAATTACTTGGCGCAGGCGCGCTGCGTACATTGCGCATGCGCAGTTTGCGACTAATCGCTCCGTAGCGAAAAAAATAACGAGTGAACAACTCAGAATGACCCCCGTTGTCCTCTAAGGGGAGAAATAGAGGATTATCCCAGGTAATTATAAGACAAGAATACTCTAAGTACCAAACTGATTTATGGCTTGAAGAACTGCAGCCAAAACTGTCACGTAATCAGATAAAAATAGTGAAAGATTGTCTGCATATAGGGCCACCTTACCCTACAACCTAGTTAGCACAAAGGGGACAGGACAGGACTGTTCTGGAAGGTATGTAGAAATTAACCCATTTACAGAGACCCTAGCACTCAGCCTTGCATATAACAATAGGACATATTTTGTAAAAACAGGACCAAACCCCAGACAATGTACAACCTCACACAGAAGTGGCTACTCCACGGAATTGAATGCTTTAGCAGCATCCAGTCACACAATAACCAAGGGGAACTCCTCTCAGTGAGAGGTCTGCATGTAACCATCAAATGTTCACAGAAGTTGTCATACACAGCATGAAGGGCAATATTCAATTGGGTCCCATTATCGCACTGATCGTACCTATAGAGTTTCGGTTTAGCCACGTCAAAAGTTCAAAAATAGAGATGAGCGGGTTCGGATCTCAGAGAACTGAACCCCCCCGAACTTTGCCTTCCGAGTCTGGATCCGAGCCAGGCTCGGATTTTCCCTCTTGACTTGGAAACCCAAACTCGGCAAAACGTCATCTTCCCGCTGTCGGATTCTCGCGGGATTTGGATTCCATATAAAGGAGCCGCGCGTCGTTGCCATTTTCACTCCAGTCTCGAAGAGTGAGAGGACGTGTATGCAGTGTGCTCAGTCTCTGTTTATTGGGACGGGAAAGTGGGGTGACAAGTGTTGTGCTGCTCAGTCCAGTCCATATATCCAGTGTAGCTGTAAAGTGGTGCTGTGTTGTGCAGACTAGTCCAGTGTAGTCACTCAGTGTATTGTGCTGCATCAGTCCAGGCAGTCACAGTGTTGGTGTTCTCTGCTGCCATATATCCAGTGTAGCTGTAAAGTGGGGCTGTGTTGTGCAGACCAGTCCAGGTTAGTCAGTGTATTGTGCTGTATGAGCCCAGCCATTCACAGTGTTGGTGTTCTCTGCTGCCATATATCCAGTGTCCTGTGTTATCAGTAATTCCAGTGACGATATACGCTGCTGCTATATATATCCACTGCTGCAGTATAACAAATTACAATTATATTATTATTAACAACCTGTTGGGCTGCATCAGACCAGTGGTAGTGTGTGTCCTGTGTCATCAGTAATTCCAGTGACGATATATGCTTCTGCTATATACATCCACTGCTGCAGTATAACAAATTACAATTATATTATTATTATTATTATTATTATTATTATTATTAACAACCTGTTGTGCTGCATCAGACCAGTGGTAGTGTCTGTCCTGTGTCATCAGTAATTCCAGTGACAGTGGCCCTCATTCCGAGTTGTTCGCTCGCAAGCTGCTTTTAGCAGCTTTGCACACGCTAAGCCGCCGCCTACTGGGAGTGAATCTTAGCTTATCAAAATTGCGAACGAAAGATTTGCAATATTGCGAAAAGACTTCTCTGTGCAGTTTCTGAGTAGCTTAAGACTTACTCTGCCAGTGCGATCAGTTCAGTGCTTGTCGTTCCTGGTTTGACGTCACAAACACACCCAGCGTTCGCCCAGACACTCCTCCGTTTCTCCAGCCACTCCCGCGTTTTTCCCAGAAACGGTAGCGTTTTTTCACACACTCCCATAAAACGTCCAGTTTCCGCCCAGAAACACCCACTTCCTGTCAATCATACTACGATCACCAGAACGAAGAAAAAACCTCATAATGCCGTGAGTAAAATACCTAACTGCATAGCAAATTTACTTGGCGCAGTCGCACTGCGGACATTGCGCATGCGCATTAGCGACTAATCGCTCCGTTGCGAGAAAAAAATAACGAGCGAACAACTCGGAATGACCCCCAGTATACGCTGCTGCTATATATATCCACTGCTGCAGTATAACAAATTACAATTATATTATTATTAACAACCTGTTGGGCTGCATCAGACCAGTGGTAGTGTCCTGTGTCATCAGTAATTCCAGTGATTCATGTGATGCATATTGTCTTTTATAACACCTAAAAAATAATGGAGAACCAAAATTTTGAGGAGAAAATAGGGAAAGATCAAGAAGAACCACTTCCTCCTAGTGCTGAAGCTTCTGCCACTAACCATGACATAGACGATGAAATGCCATCAACGTCTGCCAAGGCCAATGCCCAATGTTATAGTAGAGGGCATGTAAAATCCAAAAAGCCAAAATTCAGTAAAAAGAACCAAAAAAATAAATTTTAATCGTCTGAGGAGAAACGTAAACTTGCCAATATACCATTTATGACATGGAGTGGCAAGGAACGGCTGAGGCCCTGGCCTATGTTCATGGCTAGTGGTTCAGCTTCACGTGATGATGGAAGCCCTCATCCTCCCGCTAGAAAAATGAAAAGAGTTAAGCTGGAAAGAGCACAGAAAAGAACTGTGCGCTCTGAGATGGTATCACAAATACCCAAGGAGAGTCCAATTGTGTTGGCGGTAGCGATGCCTGACCTTCCCAACACTGGACGGGAAAAGGTGGCTCCTTCCATCATTTGCACGCCCCCTGCAAGTGCTGGAAGGAGCACCCACAGTCCAGTTCCTGATATTCAAATTAAAGATGTCACTGTTAAAGTACACCAGGATGAGGATATGGGTGTTGCTGGCGCTGAGGAGGAAGTTGACGCTAAAGATTCTGATGGTGATGTGGTTTGTTTAAGTCAGGCACCCGGGGGAGACACCTGTTGTCTTTGGGACGAAGAAGCCCGTTGTGATGCCTGGGCAAACTACCAAAAAAGCCACCTCTTTGTGTGGAATTATTTCTCCTCAAATCCGGACAACAGGTGTCAAGCCATCTGATGCCTCTGTCAATCTGTAATAAGTAGGGGTAAGGATGTTCACCACCTAGGAACATCCTCCCTTATACGTCACCTGCTGCGCATTCATCAGAAGTCAGTGTCAAGTTCAGAAAAATTGGGTAAGAGCATAAGCAGTCCACTGACACCTAAATCCCTTCTTCCTCCTGTACCCAAGCTCCTGCAAGCCACTCCACCAACTCCCTCAACGTCAACTTCCTCAGTCAGGAATGTCAGTAGTCCTGCAGGCAATGTCATTGTCAAGACTGAGGAGTCCTCTTCTAACCAGTGTTCCTCCGTAGGATCCTTGAGTGGTACGCCTGCTGTTGCTGCTGTTGTTGCTGCTGGGAGTCGATCATCCCAGAGGAAAGTTGGAAGACCACTTGTACTACTTCCAGTAAGCAATTGACTGTCCAACAGTCCTTTGTGAGGAAGATGAAATATGACAGTAGTCATCCTTTTGCAAAGCAGATAACTGAGGCCTTGACAGCTATGTTGGTGTTAGAGGTGCATTCGGTATCCACCATTAGTTCAGAGTCACTTAAGATTTGTTTGAGGTACTGTGTCCCCGGTATCAAATCCCATCTAGGTTCCACTTCTCTAGGCAGGCGATACCGACGAATACACAGACGTCAGAAAGAGTCACCAGTGTCCTAAAAAATGCAGTTGTATCCAGTGTCCACTTAACCACGGACATGTGAACAAGTGGAACAGTGCAGACTAAGGACTATAAGACTGTCACAGCCCACTTGGTAGATGTATGGTCTCCCGCAGCGGCACCAGTAGCAGCATATTGCTAATGCCAACTCATTCCAGGGCAGGCTATGCTATGTTTCACCGCTTTCCATAAGAGGCACACAGCTGCCAACCTCTTACAGAAACTGGAACATCATCGCAGAATGGTTTACCCCAATTGGACTCTCCTGGGGATTTGTGATGTCGGACAATGCCACCAATATTGTGCGTGCATTACAACTGGGCAAATTCCAGCACATCCAATGTTTTGCACATACAATTAAATTGGTGCAGAATTTTTTGAAAAATGAGAGGGGTGTGCAGGAGATGCTGTCGGTGGCCCGGAAAATTGCGGGCCACTTTCAGCATTCTGCGACTAGAGCGCCAGCAAACACTCCTGAAGCTGCCCCGCCATCAACTGAAGCAAGAGGTGGTAACGAGGTGGAATTCAACAATCTATATGCTTCAGAGGATGGAGGAGCAGCAAAAGGCCATTCAAGCCTATACATCCACCTACAATATAGGCAAAGGATGGGTAATGCACCTGCCTGAAGTGCAGTGGAGAATGATTTCTGTTTTGTGCAAGGTTCTCCAACCCTTCGAACTTGCCACACGTGAAGTCAGTTCAGACACTGCCAGCTTGAGTCAGGTCATTCCCCTCATCAGGCTTTTGCAGAAGCAGCTGGATAAATTAAAGGAGGAGCTAAGACAGAGCGATTCTGCAAAGTATGTGGCACTTGTGGATGGAGCCCTTCTTTCGCTTTGTCAGGATTCAAGGGTGGTCAATCTGTTGAAATCAGAGCACTACATTTTTGCCACCGTGCTCGATCCTAGGTTTAAAGCCTACATTGTATCTCTCTTTCCAGCAGACACAAGTATGCAGAGGTGTAAAGACCTGCTGGTTAGTAAATTGTCAACTGAAGTGGAACATTACCCGTCAACAGCCCCTGCTTTAATTTCTCCTGCAACTGGGGCTGCAAGGAAAAGGATAACATTTCCTAGCCCACCCACTAGCGGTGATGCAGGGCAGTCAGGAGCGAAAGCTGACATCTGGTCCGGACTGAAGGACCTGCCAACGATTACTGACATGTCTACTGTCACTGCATATGATTCTGTCACCATTGAAAGAATGGTGGAGGATTATATGAGTGACAGCATCCAAGTAGGCATGTCAGACAGTCCGTACGTATACTGGCAGGAAAAAGGCAATTTGGAGGCCCTTGCACAAACTGGCTTTATTTTACCTAAGTTGCCTCCCCTCCAGTGTGTACTCCGAAAGTGTGTTTAGTGCAGCCGGTAACCTTGCCAGCGATCGGCGTAGGAGGTTACTTCCACAAAATGTGGAGAAGTTGATGTTCATCAAAATGAATTATAAAGTCTTCCGGGAAGACCTTTACCAGCAATTGCCTCCAGAAAGTACACAGGAACCTGTGATGGTGAATTCCAGTAGGGACAAATTAATACTCAGTGAGGAGGATGTACACGGTGAAAGGGTGAGGAATCAGAGGATGATGATGAAGTGGACATCTTGCCTCTGTAGAGCCAGTTTGTGCAAGGAGAGATTGATTGCTTCTTTTTTGGTGGGGGCCCAAACAAACCAGTCATTTCAGCCATAGTCGTGTGGCAGACCCTGTCACTGAAATGATTGGTTTGTTAAAGTGTGCATGTCCTGTTTATACAACCTAAGGGTGGGTGGGAGGGGCCAAAGACAATTCCATCTTGCACCTCTTTTTCGTCTTTGCATCATGTGCTATTTGGGGACTAGTTTTTTTTAAGTGCCATCCTGTCTGTAACTGCAGTGCCACTCGTAGATGGGCCAGGTGTTTATGCTACACACTTGGGTCGCTTAGCTTGGCCATCCAGCTACCTCATTGCACCTCTTTTTCTTCTTTGCATCATGTGCTGTTTGGGGCATATTTTTTAAATCTGCCATCCTGTCTGCCACTGCAGTGCCACTCATAGATGGGCCAGGTGTTTGTGCTGCACACTTGTGTCGCTTAGCTTGGCCATCCAGCTAACTAATTGCACCTCTTTTTCTTCTTTGCATCATCTGCTGTTTGGGGACTAGTTTTTGAATAATACCATCTTGTCTGCAACTGCAGTGCCACTCCTAGATGGGCCTGGTGTTTGTGCCGCACACTTGTGTCGCTTAGCTTAGTCATACAGCCACTTTGGTGCATCTTTTATGCCTAAAAACAATATTGTGAGGTTTGAGGTGTTCAGAATAGACTAGAAATAAGTGGAAATGATTGTTATTGAGGTTAATAATACTGTAGGAGCAAAATTATTTTGTTTTTATATGTTTTTTTTTTTTAAATCATCCCGATCCAAAACCAGAACTCGAAAGGGTGGTTTTGGCAAAACCAAAACCTGAAAATGGAATTAGAACCAAAACCAAAACACAATACACGAAAAGTGCCAGCCGCACATCTCTAGTAAAAAGTTGCTAAACTTGACCAAAGTACAGGGCGTTATCATGAAAAGTGCAGTTTGGGTGCCAAATGGGTCACTTTTCATGCATTTCTGCTCACCACCTACAGGGGGTTAGAGCTGAAATGCAGACGCCAGCAGTCATCGCGCATGAACGGAGCTACAATTGAATAGCTCCATTTGGGTGCCATCTAGTGGTTGCCTGTAGGAAACATTAGAATTCTGCACATTGCATCTAATAGAGAGGATTTTAGCTAACATTTTTATCATCAATGGGAATCAGGGATATGGGGCTTTATTCAGGTTTGTTAGCAAACCAAAAAAGCACACTAATGGACAAAACCATGTTGCACAGCAAGCGGGGCAGATGTAACACGTGCAGAGAGAGTTAGATTTGTGTGGGGTATGTTCAAACTGAAATATACATTTTAGAGCAAAAATAAAGCAGCCATTATTAACCCTGCACAGAAACAATATAACCCACCCAAATCTAAATTGCTCTGCACATGTTACATCTGCCCCACCTGCAGTGCAACATGGATTTGCCCATTAGTGTGCTTTTTTGGTTTGCTAACAAACCTGAATAACCCCCATTGGGTGGTAGGAATCAGGATACCTAGGGTCCTTCCCGGGCTTAGCGAATATAATGATCATGGCCTCACGCATAGAAGAGGTACAGGAGTCTTCCTCATATAGACTATTAAAAAGCTCCAAAGGTTTGGGAACAAATATTAGAGCATGCTACTTAAGGACATACACTGGAATACCATCTAATCCTGGAGCTTTATACCTACTGTATGGAAGGAACAAACTGCATTGTCGTACTCCTTTAAGAACAGTCAGGTCCAATAAGTTCTAAAATAAAGTTAGAGAGATTGCCATCATGGACCATAAATAACTACCTGTCCTGTCCTACCTGCATGCATGTAGTGTGACTGTACAGTAAGTGAAACAGTAACCTATGGTTAGTCCTGTCCATCAAGTGAGCAGTCCACCTTGCCTGGGTGGCCAACCACTGAAGGTGGGATGACTAGAGTCTATCACTCAGGTATGCTAACTCAGGTATGCTAAGATTTATTTCAACATGTAGCTTCCAGATCAGCCACCTTTTTCCTATAGAACATTTTTAAGTTCAGCCACCCTCCTTACCCACACAAAAATGCCTTAAAGGCATCCCACACTCCATCTGTAGACTGAAAGATGACTGCAAATTAGCCCATTTACAAAGCCTCAAGTTCATACCCTGCACCCATTTGCAGTAACCAGGAGGGATATAGTTTTAAGAACCACAGATCCCTAGAGCTACACAAATTCAGATCCACAATGAGAAGGAAAATGGTCCAAAAAGACCCCTTGGTGTTACAGGTGTGTCTTCATACACCTTTGCAGCAGTAACGCCAAACAGCCCCTCTTGGCATGCCAGGTTGCGTGGGATTCCCCTAGTGTCTGGGTTTTTCTGCAATTTGTCTAGGACGCACGAGGAGACTGTGCTGATCAATTTGATGAATGACACTTGTATACAATATACAAGTGTTATATATCATATTAATCAGCAGTGTCTCCATGTGTGTACTAGTTACAGCACATCGCGTTCAGGTCACGTTTAGGTTGTCATTAACTGCACAAACATTCCAGGTAAGTGTATTCAATATTATCACAGATATACATATAGGAGATAACTCAGAGTTGATCGCAGCAGCAAATTTGTTAGCAGTTGGGCAAAACCATGTGCACTGCAAACGTGGCAGATATAACATTTGCAGAGACAGTTAGATTTGGGTGGGTTATTTTGTTTCTGTGCAGGGTAAATACTGGCTGCTTTATTTTTATGCTGCAATTTAGTTTTCAGTTTGAACATACCCCACCCAATTCTAACTCTCTCTGCAAATGTTATATCTGCCCCCCCTGCAGTGCACATGGGCCCTCATTCCGAGTTGTTCGCTCGCAAGCTGCTTTTAGCAGCTTTGCACACGCTAAGCCGCCGCCTACTGGGAGTGAATCTTAGCATAGTAAAATTGCGAACGAAAGATTCGCAATATTGCGAAAATACATCTCTGTGTAGTTTCTGAGTAGCTCGAGACTTACTCTGCCAGTGCGATCAGTTCAGTGATTATCGTTCCTGGTTTGACGTCACAAACACACCCAGCGTTCGCCCAGACACTCCTCCGTTTCTCCAGCCACTCCCGCGTTTTTCCCAGAAACGGTAGCGTTTTTTCCCACATGCCCATAAAATGACCAGTTTCCGCCCAGAAACACCCACTTCCTGTCAATCACATTACGATCACCAGAACGAAGAAAAAACCTTGTAATGCCGTGAGTAAAAAACCTAACTGCATAGCAAATTTACTTGGCGCAGTCGCACTGCGGACATTGCGCATTAGCGACTAATCGCTCCGTTGCGAAAGAAAAATAACGAGCGAACAACTCGGAATGACCACCATGGTTTTGCCCAACTGCTAACAAATTTGCTGCTGCGATCAACTCTGAATTAGGTCCATAGAGCACAGTTAAAGACTCCAAGTGTCCCATCCAACCTACCACACTGTACAGCATGCAAACAAATTAGTGGTGATAGTGTAAATATCATGAAAATAGAAATAAGCAAAATAAAATCAAACATAACAAACTTCACCCACCCATTCGCCTCCTTGTATAACCCCCCCCCCCCCAAATGAGGCATACCCAAAACAGAAATTAAACACACATGATTCAACTACCCTACCAATTAACTAGAGAAAAGCACCAATGCAATGAAGCTTTCCAGCAATATCGTGACCTACAGTACATATCTGCAAACACGGAAAATCAGCAGATCACAACTAATGTTGTGCATAATTATCTAACAGGTGATAAACCCACCCAACAATGCGGACCATGATATATTAGACGATAAATATGTAGGAAAACTAGTAAGTACTGTCTAGTGTCCCCAGCAACAACACAGGCCCATTATTAATTGGATTGGCAATCAACAAACTGTATCAACCCAACTCTCAGTCATTCCAGAGCCAATTTTCTGATTCTGGACATCCTTAGAACTAAAATTCTGCAACCTTACAGGGGGTGGAAAAGAACTTAGGGCCGGATTCATTACCAATTGCAAATGTGAGATTGCACGCAATGAGCGATTATTGGTAAACTGCGCATGCGCTGCAAACACATTACGGAGACTCTCACAGTGTCCAGTCACGGCCAGGCAGGCACGCATAGTCACAGATGGAGCCACGACTAGTGTGGCTCCATCTGTACTTCATTTTCTCTGGTACCTATGTCTATATGTCTGCCATATAATTCCAGGGGTGCCCTATCTGAACCCACTCATCCCTAGTAGATATATCTTCTAGTGTGCACTGTGTACCCAGCATTAGAGATAGGTTCTTTTCAATTATTTCATGTTAGGATCTCAAATTAATGGCTTCACATTTTGGGATTATTTATTTAGAAGATGCGCATTTGTTGTACAGGGTTCCTTTCCTTAATTTTGGAAATGTATTCGCCTTAATAAAAGTACAATGTAAAAGCTGCGTAGGGTTATCGCAAAAATTTGCGGTGTTAGAAGAACAGAGTTTCAGTGATCTTGCACTGCATCAGCTTTCCATTACACTGCAGCACTAGATGGACCAGCAGCTTCTGTGAGGCACTAACAGTTACTGAATAAGGGCCCAGTATGGAGTCTCATGGTGGCTTACAGCCAGGAAGCTGTCTGGCTTGCCAGGCAGAGGCATGCTGGTGGAACAGAGATTAGCATTGCTTCCTCCCACAGTCCTAATATGAAATGAGTTTCAAATAGAGTGGTAAGCTCCACTAGGGCAAGGGCTCAATAACAAAAAATACACAGCACAGTCCTGCTTAGCACTGTACCGAACCCACCCAAACTCAACTTGCCAGATCTGGGACTGCTGTGGGGGCTCACAAGGGACTGCTAAAACATCTAAGGGGCTGCTTTATTTAAAAAAAATCTGAATAAAATAAACAAGACACACAGGTATGGCCCCTAGTTTTTCAGTTTGTCCAGTAATATGGTAATTATACATTTACTTGTTTAAAGTCCTTTCTGTTCCACACCAAGATAGGAGTGGAGGTGAAAGCCTGTGTGTTGTTCCTGATTGTGTGTGTGTTATCAGACGCAGCGCGGATCATTGAGGAGGCAGGTCCCACCTGTTGCCAAGCAAATAAAATGCTGCACTTCCTCCGTCAGCTGGCACTTCCAGGTCCCGCTGAACTCCTAGCAATGCTACCGCAGGGGGACTGGGAGCTGCCGAGTGCCTAGCAGCTGGGACGCTAGACACATGCAGCATTCCCGGTTGCTGGGCAACTAGTCTGGCAGTGACTTGTGAGCACAGCTGCACGTCCTTTCATTTATTATCTCATCTCTGATTCCTGGGACTGATTGGAGCAGCTGCATTAAGTTTATTTATTAAGACTACTGGGTTCTGATTGGTGCAGCACCATTTATGTTGCCTTCCTGGCCTCTCCCAAATCGCTGGTGATAGCTCCTGCTTGTGTGAGAACCTGTCAGCTCATGTGAGAACCTGTCAGCCTGTGAAATACACGTGACTCTGAGACCCTGTCTGACTGATTTCCTGATCTGATCCAGCTAGCCTTGTATTCAGGTTTTGGTGTGGAGTTTCCACACAGGCACCGTCTTACCTACATTTCTTTATTGTATCCACCTTGTACATTGTTGCATTAATATTTTATTAAGTTGCTTATTACATCCTTTTCATTGTTGCATTTACAAATCATTTGTATATACAGTGTCGTTCCTTACAATACCCTGTGCATTGTTTCATGTACATATTGTTTGTGTTAAGAATACACTCCTCAGTCTGTGCCTTAGCATAGTAGTAAGGTTGTGTCTAGAGAACATCTCACCGTACTGCATTTACTCCTGGCTAGCCTCCGATAGTCGCCTTGTCCATACGTAAGACTTGGGGGCATATGAGTATAGGGTGGACCTAATTCACCCTTGAAAGGCGGCTGCTATAGGGGAAGCCTAGCATTGCAGGAGGCTAAAACACTGCTGGGCAGTAGGTAATTGCGTGACAGTCACAAGGCACCACCTATAAACCTACAGAAAAGAGTGTAAGCATAAAAGTGTGCTTCTCTAATTTTAAATCACCTTCTTGACACTGTCCTCTTCCTCTTGCCTCTTCTCATAATGTGAAATGTCATCAAATATGGAGGTGGTATGTTTGTTGCTAGCTATGATTTGGAGAACTTGGCAAGCTTTTTCCAGGGGGACCACCTGTCGCTGAAATGATTGGTTTTGTTAAAGTGTGCATGTCCTGTTTATACAACATAAGGGTGGGTGGGAGGGCCAAAGGACAATTCCGTCTTGCACCACTTTATTTCTTTGCATGATGTGCTCTTTGGGGCCTAGTTTTTAAAACTGCCATCCTGTCTGCCACTGCAGTGCCACTCCTAGATGGTCCACGTGTTTGTGCCACCCACTTGTGTCGCTTAGCTTAGTCATCCATCTAATTTGGTGCAACCTTTTGGCCTACAAACAATATAGTGAGGTGTTCAGAATAGACTGGAAATGAGTGGAAATGAATGTTATTTAGGTTAATAATACTGTGGGAGCAAAAAAAAAAATATTCTGTAATTTTAGCTGTTTTTTTTTAAAAACTCCAGAACCAAAACCTGAAAGGGTTTTTTTTAGCAAAACCAATCCAGATCCAAAACACGAAAGGAGATCCAGATCCAAAACCAAAACACAAAATCCAAAAAGTGTCTGGAACACATCTCTAATGAGGACACATCTGTAAGAGCAGACAATCTGTCACCAAGACATGTGACTCGGGGCATGCATGTGTCACTCAGTGAGTACATGCTGGGGAGTGATATTTCTTATAACATACACTGGCAAGAGCTATTTAGGAAGCTTTCTGATTATCCCTCCAGTTTTGCAGGTATTTATATACAAAAGTGACTGTCATTGTGTGACCTGCCCTAAACTTGCTGCTGCTCAATTGACAATACATGACCAAAAGATTCCCATCATTTGGAAGAGACTCTTACAAGAATAAAATAGTGAGGTTAATTTACTAAGGTGGGAGGTTTTTTTTTAGAACTGGTGATGTTGCCCATAGCAGCCAATCAGATATCTATTATCTTCCAGAAGTAGCTAGATAAATGTTAAGTAGAATCTGATTGGTTGCTATTAGCAAAATCACCAGTTCCAAAAAAACCTCCCACATTAGCAAATTTACCCCATTGTTTCATATAAATAGTCCAATCAGGAATTGGTTATGTCTTTATTCTTTCTTAATAACTAATTTTTTTGTTAAAAACCTTCCATTAACAACTAAAACATGGCAATGGAGACTGTGGAGAGCATCTGGCATCTGCATTAGTTTTTTTTTTTTCATATATTTTCTGTTATATGCTAATCATATAAAATCTTTATTGGTGAATTTATGTCACAATTAACATTATAAAAAGGTGAACTCATAGTGTTTGATTCTGAGTTGGGAGCAAAGCAAAAAAAAGCAACTTACCTGAATATAAAAAAACAAGTTATATTTGGGAGAATTTTGCAATGCAAGGGAATTAAATTAATTCTCTTATTTGTATGCAGGGTCGGGTGGTATTCAGTATGCCGGCTGTTGGGATCCCGGCGCTCAGTATACCGGCGCTGGAATCCCGACACCCGGCATACCGACAACTATTCTCCCTCTTGAGGGTCCACGACCCTTCTTGAGGGAGAATAAATAGCATGGCATAACCACCATGCCTGCAAGGGGCTCATTTGCGCTCGCCCACCTGTCAATATGCCGGCGGTCAGGATCCCGGCTGCCGCAATACCATACTACACCCTGAAGGGTTAATACTGGCTGCTTTTGCGTGTAGTCTGCACTTGCTGGACAGCTTTATTTTTAGACTGCAATTTAGGGGCTCAATGTAATAGCCTACGAGAAGCAGGAAGTACTGGACTTTGTGCGAGAATGTCCATATTTTTAAAGCTGCAATCATTTACAAGGCAAAACTATATTTTTTAAACTTGTTTTAAATGTTTTTTTGTATTTTTTTGTTTTAACACTGGAGCGGAAGGACACCAGTCAGGTGCGTCAACAGCATTGGAGCAGATGGATACCGGACAGGTGCTCCAACAGCATTGGAGCGGATGGACACTGGACAGGTGTGTTGCCAGCTCTGGAATGGATGGACACATGACAGGTGCATCAGCAACACTGGAGCTGATGAACATGGTATGGGCACCCTGGACTCAGAGGCCCGTGTGCACTGCACACACTGCCCCCATTATAAATACACCAGTGGACGGAGCACAGCACAGCCCCTGTATGGGCTCAGCACAGTCCGTGGATGGACTCAGCACAGTGCCTGGATGGACATGGCTCAGCCACACAGCAGAGTACAGCAGCTGGAGTGAAGCAAATGGCACCGATCACCGCAGTATATGCAATCCAAAACCCACAAGAATCTGATGCCGGGATTGATGACATTTTGACAAATTTTTTGAACTGAGTCAGGCGGAAAACCCCAAGCCAGACACAGTATGTTAGGTTGGGTGTGGTTCACAGAGAACCAGATCCGCACATCTATACTTACAGTACATGTACTCATTGCAAAAAAACATTAACATTGCAGTTACATTTTACCTCAAAGTCTTTGCTTAGATGAACAGAGATGCTGGTCATTTTGTCCCATATTAGAACTAGTCCATTCTTGAACTCTACGACTAGAAACAAGCCTATATGTTCAAACTTGTAAGGTAACTCAACACTCCTTGATCCCTCCACAACCTCTATGTCTCCATCCATGAGAACTAATTTATGGCCCTAAGTAAAGAAAATATGACACACTTTTATTTGATCAAAACAAGGGTTAATGGATAGCTCAAAACACCACAAAGATATAACAGAATTTTAGGCAAAATTTTAGGACATGTCACAGATCCAACAGGTCGTCAATGACTAATGCCCTATAGCTAGTACCAAGTGCTTAGTTTACTTACAGGAAAGCACCAATCAAAAAAGGTTTCCAATCAACATTCTGATTGTTGTAATTCAGGATGTCAACATGTTTAAAATGCTCATAGATAATTTGTCGGCATTCATAATGTTGATAGCAACATAATGTCGGCATGTTATAAAATGTTGACGTTGTGAATCTCAACAGTAACAATGTGAAGACATGTATTTATGGTTAGAATTAGGCAACAATTAAGGCTAGACTGCAATTAGAGCTAGGGTTAAAATGAGATTAGGGGTAGGGTTAGTTTTATGCTAAAACAGTACTGTCAACATTTTGGCGGTTGTCATTAACAATGTTGATATTCTGAAAATGGCAACATTATATCAGGGTCAACATTGTCAATGTTGACACGTGATCCGTTGAAATTGTGAAAATGTAAACATGATGAATGTCAACATTCTGACTGAACATGTTGGCATTATGTTCTCAACATTTTGAATGTCAACATATCATACCACACCCTTCAAAAAATGTTTTCAGCCCTTGGGATCAGCTTTCCTTTATAATAATGTCTCAGTTACCAAGACTGAGTTTAAATACAACTGGAGCAGTGTTCTCAGTTTAAATCTGATTGGACAAGCTGTCTGTATTAAATTGCGACAGGCTGTGAAACTTTTTGCACTAACAATATTTTGGGCCAGATTTATCAAGCCTTGGAGGGTGATAAATTGCACAGTGATAAAGTACCAGCCAATCAGCTCCTAACTGGCATGTTACAGGCTGTATTTGTAAAATCACAGTTAGGAGCTGATTGGTTGGTATTTTATCACAGTGCAATTTATCACTCTCCAAGGCTTGGTAAATCTGGGCCACAGAGTTGAATATTTTAGAAACGTTCTAACTAATCTATTTGGGCAATCACCTTCGAAGTAAGTCATAAAAACAAAACTGAACTCACCGACCCAATAATAAAAAGGTGTGTCAAAGATACAGTACAACCTTACTTTAGAAGAAATATTTTATTAATTAGTCCCATTATCCCTTGCATACACATTATCTGTACATTCATTTTTAGCACTCAGAAGATTTTATATTTCATGTAATACTCACTTCCATATATACTGTGATTGCCGTAGAGCAGGATGTTCCTGTTGTCCCACAGGGTATGGTCTCAGACACAACTTTAAAGGTTCCTTCATTTAAGATATCAGTATTGCAGAAATCCTAAATTAGTATACAAAATATTACGTAAAAGATATGTTGTAAAATGTATAATACATGGTGTCTAATCACTTCCGGTTGGAAGTTTCACACTGTACCTGAACCACTGTATATTGACAATCTCCGCTGAATGAATAGTATTTATTGTCAAAGGTAGTGAAATGTCCTTCTCCATATAGTGTGCATATTCCTTCTTTTTCTTTTGTGTCACACACCCAAGTTCTATTTCTGCATACACTGTTGAAATATCAATAGTATATCTCTTAGCACATTTGTGATACCCCACTCCCAGTGAGAAGATTGTTTATTTGTAAATACTGCCTTTATATATATTTAATACATTATATACATTTAATGGGCCAGAGCATCGTTAGTGACAGTGGGACTAGAGCTACAAAACTAGTCACTGCCACTAAAGCTCACCTCCGATTCATCAGGACTTTTGTGTAATTCATAACTAGACACCTCTAAGTAAGTGTGCCAAGTTTCCAAAACTGTTTCAAAACTGGAATTATTTTTAGGTGAGGGCCTTTTTTGCTCTTCGTTGATTGGGCTATTGACATTGCCTGAGGACATGCAATATTTCAGCGGGTTAAACGTGATACCCCACTCCCAGTGAGAACATTGTTTATTTGTAAATACTGCTGCTGTTGCAGCATAGATGGACAGCCCTTGAAACACTGGAGAGGTTTGTAGAAAATCACCCCGAACAACCCCTGCATTTAGTTATCCATTCCAGATGTCGCAGTAACTAACCCTGTACTCGAGGGTGCAGCAAGCCGTGTAGTTAATAAATAGTTGCTGGCTGACATGTACACAGAGAGGCTTCTACATTGCATGAAAGATTGGATGCTGCATACAGATGCAGCCTAGACACTGACCAGCTTATTACTATTAATTGACAGCTGCAGCTCATGGACTAGTCAAATAGATTCTGCAGGATTAAGTTTGTCAATTACAAAAGTCTATACCTAGAAAAGCAAATGGCTTATGGTAACCACATTATGTGAAGAAATAGAATTATAGATCATCAAGTAAGCCTGTTATTGGGCTATGGGGGTCATTCCAACATGATCGCACGCTGCGCTTCGTCACAGAGTGCGATTGGGTCGGAAGTGCACATGTGCTGCACCCGCATTGTGCAGGCACATCATTGCCTGGCAACAGCCGTCGCTGGGCAGCTACGCCACTAGCACAGACAGTGGTCACAGCAGCGACCACAAGAAGATTGACAGGAGGAAGGTGTTCCGGTGTGTCAACTCACTGTTTTCTGGGCGTGGAGATCCGAACGCAGGCATGTCGAGGCATTTGGTGGGCGGATGTCTGACATCAATTCTGGGACCTGCAACGCTGGATTCATCGCACAGGGTAGATCACAGCCTTGCTATGCAAAAAAACACTCCCCCATAGGCGGTGTCTAGTTGATCGCACGGGCAGCAAAAACTTGCTATGTGCGATCAACTCGGAATGACCCCCTATAGCCTGTAGATATACAAAGCTTAAGGCTCTCGAGGAATCAGTCAGCAAGACACTAAAATCACCAAAGGTTATTATTGCTTCCCAACCGAGGAAGGATTGAAACAATATAAATTTAATATTTACAGAAAGGAAAATCAACAAACTGCCTGGATAGACAGTCAGCGGTACTCAATATTCTTTAAGCCCTTGTTAACTTTATTCAATTAGGAACTCACACAGTTTCTTAGGAAATAGACTATTTGGAATAAGTGCACTCATAAGTCTTTCTATAACTTATAGAGGTAATACGGGATCCCAACTGTAGGATTATACTAAATGTAACTGTTATTGTACATTGTAATGTTAATGCAATAAGATTGTAGTAGGTACATACTTCTTCCTGTACTATTTGATTAAAGCATGCATTTACCCTAAGTTGTTATCAAATGTGGTGATCTTTTAAGTAATTTCAGTGGAGGAAACCTACTTGAAGTGCTCCAGAGAAATAAACTAAAACCTTTGCAGAAGATTGCATAATTTATGTATGAGCGTAATAGAACTTATATTGTGTTGAGTTCTAAGTGTAATGTAAACTTGGGATCAGGACTTTGTGATACTTACTTTAGCTGGGTGTCACATTTGGCATCCAACTAACAGGGTACAGAATCCAAAGTTAAGTTATAACCCATTAGTTAGATAAAGATGTCTCAAAGGGAAGTACCCAATAAGGAGGACTCCATTATGTACACTTCATCATTAATTACAATACCATAATATTTTGGTGCACCATGACTCCATACTTATTCAGGAGATATGCATCCTGCAAGGACACGTGAATTCAAAGAATTTAAGGAAAAACTTCAGGCTATGTTTAGACTATACCCACTAAATGAACAACAAAATGTGGAAATATTAATTGGACAACTAAAGGGAACTTCTCAGTGTGAAATATATTCTTGGCCACAGAGACACAAGAGAACTGTAACAGACATATTGGAAAGATTAGCTAAAATCTTTGATTCACGAATGTTATCGTCGTTGATGTTGCATTTTTATGCAAGAAAGCAGCAACCTAATGAGACTCTGCAAGAGTTTGCTCTTGATTTACATGAAGCTTTGCAAGACATTTAAGGCTTTCAAACCATGGGAAATTATTCAGGAAGATGAAGCTTTATTTAGTAAATTTGTCGAGGGGCTCTATGGAGAATAGATGAAAGCTCATCTTAAAATATTACTGTTGCAAGATCCGTCTAGCAGTTTTATAGATTTTAAAGAAACCACAATCAAAATTTGGCAACCAGTTCTAAACAAGTACAGGACACCACATATTTGGAATCAGCAACTCAACACAGTCAGTCATTGGCTAGAGTAGATTTTTTAGTTACTCTAAAAGAACAAATTGCAGAACTTATTCAGGGCATGACAGATATGTGTAAAGAAACTACTGTAAGTGTTTGAAAAAAAGACAGAGAAAAGAGAGAATTGAGATCTGGAAAGAGACCCCATTATGACAACCAATGAGATGTGACACAAAATTATAGATGAGTTAGTAATAAGTTTGAAGAACAGGGTCAGCCAATCTGTAGGCATTGCCAGAAGGGTGATCATGATGAACGCGATTGCCACCAAAAAGAACATTTACTCAGAAGTACTGAAGTTAAGGACCAGCTCTCAGGAAAAACGGAGAGAATAGGTCCACTACTGGAGGAAAAATCAACCTGGAGGTGTGAGTCTCAACCCAGTAGTGCAGAACCAAAAAACTGTCAGCATGCCACCTGCAGGTGATGTTACACCAGCCAGTGCAGAGAAGGTTATGGGCACAGTCATATGGTACCATGTAAGACGTTGATATGGGTTCATAAATTGAGATGAAAACAAAAAGTAGGCAGTACGGATGGTGTAATGGTTATCATTACTGCCTCACAGCACTGAGGTCATGGGCTCGATTCCCACCATGGCTTTAACTGTGTGGAGTTTGTATATTCTCCCTGTACTTGCGTGGGTTTCCTCCGGGTACTCCGGTTTCCTCCCACAATCCAAAAATATACTGGTAGGTTAATTGGCTCCCTTCAAAATTAACCCTAGCGTGAATGTGTGTGTGTGTGTGTGTGTGTGTGTGTGTGTGTGTGTGTGTGTGAAATTAACCCTAGCGTGAATGTGTGTGTGTACATGTGGTAGGGAATATAGATTGTAAGCTCCACTGGGGCAGGGACTGATATGAATGGCCAAGTATTCTCTGTAAAGCGCTGCGGAATATGTGTGCGCTATATAAATAACTGGTAATAATAATAATAATAAAAAGTATATCTTTGTACACTACACCGGAATTCAAATGAACAACCCAAGAAAATGTATTCGAAGTCTGAGAAATGGACAGACTGTAGAATTCAATGTACTCACAGGAGAAAAGGGTGCAGAGGCAATTAATGTAACCTATATTGGTGGTGTCCCAGTCCAATGCAGCAAAGATGAAGCATATCGCAACCATTATTGGTGCTATTCACATTGCAGAGGTCCTCGACATAACTATTACAGTGATGGTAGAGAAACGTCAGAAGAAGTTGGAAGTGCGGCAGAGGAAGATAGGGTCCTTCATCAACAACAGCCTTCCTAGAAGTTTCACTACACAATATCTTGAAACAATATCTTGGTTCCAGAGAGATAAAATTAATTATGCAAAAGGTTTTTAGTAAGCTGGGAAAGAGAAACATACTGTAGGTGCTCTATCTATTCAGCATAGACAATAGTGCAGAAACATTACTGCTGTTCTTTATAACTGTTTAATGTGTATAGCTTAGAGATGAGCGGGTTCGGTTCCTCGGAAACCGAACCCCCCGAACTTCACCCATTTTACACGGGTCCGAGGCATACTCGGATTCTCCCGTATGGCTCGGTTAACCCGAGCGCGCCTGAACGTCATCATCCCGCTGTCGGATTCTCGCGAGATTCAGATTCTATATAAGCAGCCGCGCGTCGCCGCCATTTTTCACTCGTGCATTGGAAATGATAGTGAGAGGACGTGGCTGGCGTCCTCTCATTTTGTTTCAGGGGGCTGCATATCTTTATTCTGGGGACCAGCAGTATTATAGGAGGAGTACAGTGCAGAGTTTTGCTGACCAGTGACCACCAGTATTATACGTTGTCTGCCTGAAAAACACTCCATATCTGTGCTCAGTGTGATGCATATATCTGTGCTCACACTGCTTTATTGTGGGGACTGGGGACCAGCAGTATATATAGGAGGAGTACAGTGCAGAGTTTTGCTGACCAGTGACCACCTGTATACGTTGTCTGCCTGAAAAACGCTCCATATCTGTGCTCAGTGTGCTGCATATATCTGTGCTCACACTGCTTTATTGTGGGGACTGGGGACCAGCAGTATTATATAGGAGGAGTACAGTGCAGAGTTTTGCTGACCAGTGACCACCAGTATACGTTGTCTGCCTGAAAAACGCTCCATATCTGGGCTCAGTCTGCTGCATATATCTGTGCTCACACTGCTTTATTGTGGGAACTAGGGATCAGCAGTATTATATAGGAGGAGTACAGTGCAATGTTTTGCTGACCAGTGACCACCAGTATACGTTGTCTGCCTGAAAAACGCTCCATATCTGTGCTCAGTTTGCTGCATATATCTGTGCTCACACTGCTTTATTGTGGGGACTGGGGACCAGCAGTATTATATAGAAGGAGTACAGTGCAGAGTTTTGCTGACCAGTGACCACCAGTATTATTATACGCTCTCTGCCTGAAAAATGCTCCATATCTGTGCTGCATTGTAGTATATAGTAGGAGTACAGTGCATAATTTTGCTGACCACCAGTATATAATATATAATAGTACGGTACAGAAGGCCACTGCTCTACCTACCTCTGTGTCGTCAAGTATACTATCCATCCATACCTGTGGTGCATTTCAGTTTTGCACAGTTTGCTGACCACCAGTATATAATATATAGCAGTACGGTACTGTAGGCAACTGCTCTACCTACCTCTGTGTCATCAAGTATACTATCCATCCATACCTGTGGTGCATTTCAGTTTTGCACAGTTTGCTGACCACCAGTATATAATATATAGCATTACGGTACAGTAGGCCACTGCTCTACCTACCTCTGTGTCGTCAAGTATACTATCCATCCATACCTGTGGTGCATTTAAGTTTTGCACAGTTTGCTGACCACCAGTATATAATATATAGCATTACGGTACAGTAGGACACTGCTCTACCTACCTCTGTGTCGTCAAGTATACTATCCATCCATACCTGTGGTGCATTTCAGTTGTGAGCAGTATATATAGTAGTAGGCCATTGCTATTGATACTAGCATATAATTCCACACATTAAAAAATGGAGAACAAAAATGTGGAGGGTAAAATAGGGAAAGATCAAGATTCACTTCCACCTCGTGCTGAAGCTGCTGCCACTAGTCATGGCGGAGACGATGAAATGCCATCAACGTCGTCTGCCAAGGCCGATGCCCAATGTCATAGTAGAGAGCATGTAAAATCCAAAAAACAAAAGGTCAGTAAAATGACCCAAAAATCAAAATTGAAAGCGTCTGATGAGAAGCGTAAACTTGCCAATATGCCATTTACGACACGGAGTGGCAAGGAACGGCTGAGGCCCTGGCCTATGTTCATGGCTAGTGGTTCAGATTCACATGAGGATGGAAGCACTCATTCTCTCGCTAGAAAAATGAAAAGACTTAAGCTGGCAAAAGCACAGCAAAGAACTGTGCGTTCTTCTAAATCACAAATCCCCAAGGAGAGTCCAATTGTGTCGGTTGCGATGCCTGACCTTCCCAACACTGGACGGGAAGAGCTTGCGCCTTCCACCATTTGCACGCCCCCTGCAAGTGCTGGAAGGAGCACCCGCAGTCCAGTTCCTGATAGTCAAATTGAAGACGTCACTGTTGAAGTACACCAGGATGAGGATATGGGTGTTGCTGGCGCTGAGGAGGAAATTGACAAGGAGGATTCTGATGGTGAGGTGGTTTGTTTAAGTCAGGCACCCGGGGAGACACCTGTCGTCCGTGGGACGAATATGGCCATTGACATGCCTGGTCAAATGACAAAAAAAATCACCTCTTCGGTGTGGAATTATTTTAACACAAATGCGGACAACAGGTGTCAAGCCGTGTGTTGCCTTTGTCAAGCTGTAATAAATAGGGGTAAGGACGTTAACCACCTCGGAACATCCCCCCTTATACGTCACCTGCAGAGCATTCATCATAAGTCAGTGAAAAATTCAAAAACTTTGGATGACAGCGGAAGCATTCCACTGACTAATAAATCCCTTCCTCTTGTAACCAAGCTCCTGCAAACTACCCTACCAACTCCCTCAGTGTCAATTTCCTCCTTACACAGGAAAGCAAATAGTCCTGCAGGCCATGTCACTGTCAAGTCTGACGAGTCCTCTCCTGCCTGGGATTCCTCCGATGCATACTTGAGTGTAACGCCTACTGCTGCTGGCGCTGCTTTTGTTGCTGCTGGGAGTCGATCGTCATCCCAGAGGGGAAGTTGGAAGACCACTTGTACTGCTTCCAGTAAGCAATTGACTGTCCAACAGTCCTTTGCGAGGAAGATAAAATATCACAGCAGTCATCCTGCTGCAAAGTGGATAACTCAGGCCTTGGCAGCCTGGGCGGTGAGAAACGTGTTTCCGGTATCCACCGTTAATTCACAAGCAACTACAGACTTGATTGAGATACTGTGTCCCCGGTACCAAATACCATCTAGGTTCCATTTCTCTAGGCAGGCGATACCGAAAATGTACACAAACCTCAGAAAAAGAGTCACCAGTGTCCTAAAAAATGCAGTTGTACTCAATGTCCACTTAACCACGGACATGTGGACAAGTGGAGCAGGGCATACTCAGGACTATATAACTGTGACAGCCCACTGGGTAGATGTATTGCCTCCCGCAGCAAGAACAGCAGCGGCGGCACCAGTAGCAGCATCTCGCAAACGCCAACTCGTTCCTAGACAGGCTACGCTTTGTATCACCGCTTTCCAGAAGAGGCACACAGATGACAACCTCTTACGGAAACTGAGGAACATCATCGCAGAATGGCTTACCCCAAATGGACTCCCCTGGAGATTTGTGACATCGGACAACGCCAGCAATATTGTGCGTGCATTACATCTGGGCAAATTCCAGCACGTCCCATGTTTTGCACATACATTGAATTTGGTGGTGCAGAATTATTTAAAAAACGACAGGGGCGTGCAAGAGATGCTGTCGGTGGCCCGAAGAATTGCGGGCCACTTTCGGCATTCAGGCACCGCGTGACGAAGACTGGAGCACCAGCAAACAGTCCTGAACCTGCCCTGCCATCATCTGAAGCAAGAGGTGGTAACGAGGTGGAATTCAACCCTCTATATGCTTCAGAGGATGGAGGAGCAGCAAAAGGCCATTCAAGCCTATACATCTGCCCACGATATAGGCAAAGGAGGGGGAATGCACCTGACTCAAGCGCAGTGGAGAGTGATTTCAAGTTTGTGCAAGGTTCTGCAACCCTTTGAACTTGCCAAACGTGAAGTCAATTCAGACACTGCCAGCCTGAGTCAGGTCATTCCCCTCATCAGGCTTTTGCAGAAGAAGCTGGAGACATTGAAGGAGGAGCTAAAACAGAGCTATTCCGCTAGGCATGTGGGACTTGTGGATGGAGCCCTTAATTCGCTTAACCAGGATTCACGGGTAGTCAATCTGTTGAAATCAGAGCCAGTGCCGTAACTAGACATTTTAGCGCTGTGTGCAAGAAACGGCATCGGCGCCCCCCTAACGTAAACCGGCAGCAGTGCACGCAAAAATATATAGGGGCGTGGCTTCACGGGAAAGGGGTGTGGCCACAAAATAATACCAGTTCGTAATGGTGCACAGTAGTCTCAATTATTCAAATTACGCCGCACATTACGGCAGACAGCATCCCCTTTTCATACATTACATCAGACAGCGTCCTCTTTTTACACATTACGGCAGACAGCGTCCTCTTTTTACACATTACGGCAGACAGCGCCTCCTTTTTACACATTACGGCAGACAGCGTCCCCTTTTTTACACATTACGGCAGACTGCGTCCCCTTTTTACACATTACGGCAGACAGCGTCCCCCTTTTACACGTTACGGCAGGCAGAGTCCCCCTTTTACATGTTACAGCAGGATAGGTCTCCCTTTTACACATTATGGCAGGCAGAGTCCCCCTTACACCCCCCCACCACCACCCTTAGACTGTAGTGTAGTGAAGTGTACTGTGGTGTAGTGTACTGAAGTGTAGTGTAATATACTGTAGTGTAGTGTGGTGTACTGTAGTGAAGTGTAGTGTATGCCCCTTCTGCACACACCTAGTTACTGCGCTGGCACAGCACCCTGACTCAGAGACCCTCCCACATAGTTGTCCCTAACTCATACAGAACCCCCCACACACAGCTCTCCCCCCTTACACAGACCTCTTCCCCCACACGGCTGTCCATTATTCTCACAGACCCCTTCCCTCCCACAAACACAGCTCTCCTCCGTCATTCAGTTCCTGTCCCATCAAACACACAGCACAGAGCACTACCTTTATATAGATCCCTCCACACACAGCTCCCCTTCCTCACACAGATTCCCCCCCCAAATAGCTGGTTTCCTCAAAGACACCACCCCACACTCACCCACACAGCTCCTCTCCCTCCCTCAGTTCTCCTCCCCTGAAACATATGCAGTCAGTGTACCATCCTCCATGAGATCCCCCTCACACAGCTACCCAGACACAACCCTATTCAAAAAATTCCCTCCTTGCCTTCTCTCAAACACACAGATCTGCTCCACCCGAAGCACTAGTATTCCCTCTGAGTCCTTACTGTGTCGCTGATCTTACGTGGGGAAGAAGATCAGATGATGAGCCTAATGCACACAGAAGAAAGTGGGTGTGGCGGGAGCGAGTGCCGCTCCGCCTACACCATGGTACCTGTATGGAGACACGGACTTCAATGAGCTTCAGGCTCCGAGTCCACCAGTGACCCGCCCCCTGCTTCCTCTCCTGTACGGACAGCAGTACGGTACGGGTAATGTGGGACTGATACTGTAGGCAATATATCCCATTCCCTGACACCGGAGCAATGGAGGAGGTGCCCATTAAGGCCTGGCGCCCGGCGGCAGCTGCTTCTATTAACTCCGGTAGTACCGCCACTGCATTGGACACCTGCATCTGATTCAAATGTGGCGCCGGCCGCAGCCAAAGTCCGCTGGCGCTGTTGTCTACATGACAACCCTCCTAACTGAGGCGCCTTACTCAGCTGCGTAGTCGGCGTATGGGGCGGGCCGGCACAGGGGGAATATGTGCTCTAACTAGGTGTGCGCTGTGGGCAATGCCCCTTCTGCACACACCTAGTTATGGCGCTGATCAGAGCACTACATTTTGGCCACCGTGCTCGATCCTAGATTTAAAACCTACGTTGTATCTCTCTTTCTGGAAGACACAAGTCTGCAGAGGTTCAAAGGCCTGCTGGTGAGAAAATTGTCAAGTCAAGCGGAACGTGACCCGTCAACAGCTCCTCCTTCACATTCTCCCGCAACTGAGGGTGCGAGGAAAAGGCTAAGAATTCCGAGCCCACCCACTGGCGGTGATGCAGGGCAGTCTGGAGCGAGTGCTGACATCTGGTCCGGACTGAAGGACCTGCCAACGATTACTGACATGTCGTCTACTGTCACTGCATATGATTCTCTCACCATTGAAAGAATGGTGGAGGATTATATGAGTGACCGCATCCAAGTAGGCACGTCAGACAGTCCGTACGTATACTGGCAGGAAAAAGAGGCAACTTGGAGGCCCTTGCAGAAACTGGCTTTATTTTACCTAAGTTGCCCACCCTCCAGTGTGTACTCCGAAAGAGTGTTTATTGCAGCCGCTCACCTTGTCAGCAATCGGCGTACGAGGTTACTTCCAGAAAATGTGGAGAAGATGATGTTCATCAAAATGAATTATAATCAATTCCTCCGTGGAGACATTCACCAACAATTGCCTCCAGAAAGTACACAGGGACCTGAGATGGTGGATTCCAGCGGGGATGAATTAATAATCTGTGAGGAGGGGGATGTACACAGTGAAAGGGGTGAGGAATCGGACGATGAGGAGGAGGTGGACATCTTGCCTCTGTAGAGCCAGTTTGTGCAAGGAGAGATTTTATTGCTTCTTTTTTGGTGGGGGCCCAAACCAACCAGTCATTTCAGTCACAGTTGTGTGGCAGACCCTGTCGCTGAAATGATGGGTTTGTTAAAGTGTATATGTCCTGTTTATACAACATAAGGGTGGGTGGGAGGGCCCAAGGACAATTCCATCTTGCACCTCTTTTTTCTTTCATTTTTCTTTGCATCATGTGCTGTTTGTGGACTTATTTTTTTGAAGTGCATCCTGCCTGACACTGCAGTGCCACTCCTAGATGGGCCAGGTGTTTGTGTCGGCCACTTGTGTCGCTTAGCTTAGCCATCCAGCGACCTTGATGCACCTCTTTTTTTCTTTGCATCATGTGCTGTTTGGGGACTGTTTTTTTGAAGTGCCATCCTGCCTGACACTGCAGTGCCACTCTGAGATGGGCCAGGTGTTTGTGTCGGCCACTTGTGTCGCTTAGCTTAGCCATCCAGCGACCTCTGTGCAAATTTAAGGCTTAAAAATAATATTGTGAGGTGTTCAGAATAGACTGAAAATGAGTGGAAATTATGGTTATTGAGGTTAATAATACTATGGGATCAAAATGACCCCCAAATTCTATGATTTAAGCTGTTTTCGAGGGGTTTTTGTAAAAAAACACCCGAATCCAAAACACACCCGAATACGACAAAAAATGTTCAGGGAGGTTTTGCCAAAACGCGTCCGAATCCAAAACACGGCCGCGGAACCAAATCCAAAACCAAAACACAAAACCCGAAAAATGGCCGGCGCACATCACTAGTATAGCTAAGTTTTTTTATACATATGAAGAAGACTGTAAGTGTTGAATGTACATAGGTTTTGTGTATGTAAAGTTTGAACATACATCATTTTCCTTTCAGCAACCAAGTTGTATAACTTTAATAGGGACATTGTATTTGTAGCCCAGTAAAAATAGGTTTTCACCTAAAAATAATTCCAACAGTTTTGAAACTTGGCACACTTACTTAGAGGTGTCTAGTGATGAATTACACAAAAGTCCTGATGAATCGGAGGTGAGCTCTAGCTGCAATGACGTGAAACATGTCACTGTTTTTATTTTTTCGTTTTTTATCTTGGAAACTGTTGGTCCTAGCAAATATGTAGTCATATACAACAATAAAGCTAATCAGTCATAATAGGTTTTCACCTAAAAATAATTGATAATACAATTTTTTATTTCACAGCTTTGAAATGAAATACTTAAACAAAAAGGAAAGTAGTTAAAGTAGTAAAAAAATTTGTTGCAGTTCTTTCACTCGAATCTGAATTTTTTGATTGAGGCGGGTCCTGCTTCTTCCGGTGAAGTGCACTATGCACTACAACAAAACCCCCATTTGATCAGCCTAAGTGAGAAAGTACAAGAAAAACTGAATCAGGTCAAGACAAATGGACCAACAGCAACCCTTTGGATCCAATTGTTCATTATGATAACATTGCTAAAGTATTACATTCACGCAGAGCAGTCAGGTGATTGGAATGGCTACCTGAACTGTGTCAAGAATATCATTCCCTATTTCCATGATTCCAGACATTTCAGTTATTCCAAATCATGTCACCTATACTTGCAGGACATGATAAAGCTACCCTCTGTGATGACTCCAGATGAATGCCACAACTTTGTGCAAGAGAGCTACTTCACAATGCAGAGGACTGACTGATTTTAGACTGGGGTGTGGACAGACCAGACAATTGAGCAAACCCTGATGCATGGGATGAAAATTATGGGTAGCTTGATGTGAGGGTGGGAAATCACAGACAGTGTCATAAGCAAATGGGTTCTAGGGATGATTGCTACCCTTGACATTTTCTCATCATTTGAAGAGTTCACTGGAATCCTGTTTTCTACTAGTGAACAGCATGCAGATTTTGGGGAGGCACATAAAGTTAAAGACACTGCAGATATTGCTAAGCTCTCAAATTGGTTTCAGAGTCCCTCCATATCAGTGACAAATTAAATAATGTCAATAGTGAGTGGAGTCATAGGTGATGATAAAGTCACTTGCTACAATGCTTAATCAGTAGGAATGCAAGCAATGAACACTATAGTGGGACAGCATTTTTCAGACGTCAAATTATCACAAATAAATCGAGCTCTCCCTTTGGCAAGTATGTTGAATTCTGTTAAAGTTACATAGTAACATAGTAGCATAGTTCTTGAGGTTGAAAAGAGGCAAAATGCCCATTGGGTTCAACCTGTATTCTTTATTAAGCAGTGCACATCATAATGCACCTGCTGAAGTAATGGTTTCGTACCAATTGTCAACTATATTTTGTGCAACTCCCAGATACTTAATGTCAATATATGAAATGCTATAGCCTTTGATACTTTTTTCAGCTAGAAAGCTGTCTAATCTGTTTTTAAATGCATTTACAGAGTCCGCCATTATTACCTTCTCCGGCAGGGAGTTCCAAATCCTTATTGCCCTTACAGTGAAGAACCCGTTTTGTACGGAATTTTCTCTCCCCTAACCTCAGTGAGTGTCCATGTATCCTATACAGATTTCTATTAATAAACAAATCCCCTGCTAACTCCTTGTAATGACCCTTTACATATTTGAAGATATTAATAGTATCTCCTCTTAGACGCTTCTTTTCTAGTGTATACATATTTAACCTAGTTAGCTTTTCCTCGTACTCCAGTGTCTCTAATCCTTTAATCAGTTTGAGGTGATACTGTGGTGATCGACCCTTTGATGATATTTCAAAGGATAAGCACCTGCAAGCAGATCAATGATGACCTAAAGACATACATGAAGTATGAGTTGACTCCCTTTCCATTATTGGTGTTTGACTAAAATGGGATGCAGAAAACTAAAAAATCAGCCCTGTATGATGTGTTTGAAGTGTCAGCTACAGAAATTGGGGTTAGGCTCCCAGCGCTGAGCCCAATATTGAAAATAAAGTGCTTAAGTGCTCAAATGTAGATGATATATTACAGACTCCGCAACAAGAATTGTTTCAGGTGGTTCCCAAAAAGTGCCTCTCTCTCTGAAAACTGACCCTTACTTTTTAACCATTTGAAACGTTCACCAAAAGTTATCTTTTTAAGCCTCTCTGGTTTTCTCAATTGAGCTCCTACTGTCGGGGCCCGACTCAGCACACCAGCGGTAGTATAGACACCATGGAGATATGAAATTAAAACAAATCCCATCAGGGGTTCTTAATATGTTAAAGACACTTTAGGTGACAAAATATAAAATGTAACAAGTTCCGTTAAAATATAGCAGCAGACGGGGAAGATCATACGCATTATTAGGTGAGGCTATGCGCTCCCGCTGAGAATATCCAGAGTGTCTCAGCGTGCTGTTCTGGCAACAGCCTCAGGCATGCAAGCAGGTAGTATTCTCCTCACGTCCAAATCCAAGTCCTGCAACGTCAACGCGTTTCGGGGATCCACCCCTTTCTCAAGATCTGTTGCAGGTAAATCAGTCCTCCATAGAAATACCCAATCCTGGTCTCTGATTGGTTGGTTGAGTAATAATCCACAGGTGTCCCATCAATCACACCATGCCATTCATAAACATTTAAACCATTTTTTTATTTAATTCAAAGCTTTCATAAAACCTAATTTATACATTATATAAAACGTGTAAAAATGTATACTCTATTCACATAACACTTAATTACCAATTTATATACCAACATAAATAAGATAGTACAGATATACAGTTTACAATATAAATATACATTCCCGACCTACGATGGATCCACTGTCATTCATTGTTATATTAATGTTATAAACCCATACACACGTTCATCAATCAATCAATCAATCAATCAATCACCATGATGCAGAGATTGGGGGAGAGAAGAAAAAATAACATATATCAGTTCCATCATTAAAAATGCTTATAAAAACCATTTGGTCTCAAAGTCGTTATTTAACTCATCGGGCATTAATGTATTTGCCTCAAAAATCGTTCTCATTTCAAGTTTCGCTAACCTCTCAGTTCTGTCATTGGTTCTCCAGTTAGGGTCAACTTTTTTAATACCCGCAAAAGATTTAATAAACTTTGGGTCACAATTATGCATATTCTTAAAATGCATAGAAACATTATGATTTTCATAACCCCTCTTAATGTTCCGCACATGCTCTGCTAACCTTTCTTTTAATGAGCGTATTGTGCGTCCAATGTATTGTTTACCACATTGACATTCTAGGATATATATTATATATTTACTATGGCATGTAATACATTCTCTTATTGATATTTTCTTTCCTGTATTATTGAAGGTAATTTCTGTTATTTTTCTATCAGTCTTACATACTTTACACATGGGCCAATCCCCACATCTCTGAAACCCCTGTGCTAAAGTTCAGATTTCTTTCTTAGGCAGAGATGTGACACTACTTACTAATAAGTCCTTTATTGGCCCTTTTATATACAAAGCATGGGGTTCTAGAGATAAATTCCTTTAAACATGGGTCAGCATATAAGACTCCCCAATGTTTTTTTAATAATTTGTTCTAGTTCTTTATGTTTATTAGTATACCGAGTGATAAAGGGGATATTATACCTATTTTCCCTAATGGGCATTTTACCTTTAAATACACTTGACCTATCCATTTTTCTACATTTATCAATTGCATGGTCCACTTGATTTTTATCATACCCCTTATCCATAAATTGTTTCTGCATTCCCACTGCTTGGCTATCAAATGTTTCTATGTCCGTACAATTACGGCGTAACCTCTGAAATTGACTGTTAGGTATGCTGGTGATCCAATTCATATGATGATTACTTTCAAAATTTATATATGAATTGCAATCAGTAGGTTTACTGTAATTCTTAGTATATAATTGGCCCTCCACTACATATATTGTTAGATCCAAGAAATGTATACTTGTATCACTGATCTGGAAGGTGAGTTGTATACTCCGGTTATTATTGTTTAACTGCTGACAAAATAGATCCAAAGAGGATCTGTCACCCTTCCAGATAAATATGATGTCATCTATGTACTGGCTGTATAGCACCAGTCTGGCACCAGCCTGTGGATCCTCCCAAAAAGCTGTCTCCTCCCAATGCGCCATAAATAAATTAGTGTAACTGGGTGCCAGCCTGGTGCCCATCGCTGTGCCATTACACTGGAGGTAAAAGACGCCACTATACCAAAAGAAGTTATTTCTCAGAATCATAGAGATACCTTCAAGTATGAACTGTCTGTACGGGATGGTATAACTGCTTTTATTTAGATAGAATTCAGTGCCTTCTAGGCCCTGATCATGTTGGATATTAGTATGTAATGCCGCTACATCGGCTGTTACTATCCAATAATCGGGCTCCCACTTAATATTAGATAATTTATTGATAATGGATATAGTATCCTTCAAATAAGATCTTGTACCCATTACCAGAGGTTGTAACTGATGGTCAAGATAGCACGACAAGTTTGAGGTAATGGAATTTACTCATGCCACTATCGGGCTCCCTGGGGGATTACTTAGACTTTTATGAACTTTTGGCAATATATATAATACCGTTATGGAGGGATTATCTATTTTAATGTATGTTGCTATATCCTCAGTGATGGCATTGGTGGAGGTGTATATATTTAAAAAGACTTCCAATTTTTTTAAACACACTTTCGCTTGGATTACCTCGCTGCCTCTTATATGTATGTGGGGATTGCCCCATGTGTAAAGTATGTAAGACTGATAGAAAAATCACAGAAATTACCTTCAATAATACAGGAAAGAAAATATCAATAAGAGAATGTATTACGTACCATAGTAAATATATATCCTAGAATGTCAATGTGGTAAACAATACATTGGACACACAATACGCTCATTAAAAGAAAGGTTAGCAGAGCATGTGCGGAACATTAAGAGGGGTTATGAAAATCATAATGTTTCTATGCATTTTAAGAATATGCATAATTGTGACCCAAAGTTTATTTAATCTTTTGCGGGTATTGAAAAAGTTGACCCTAACTGGAGAACCAATGACAGAACTGAGAGGTTAGCGAAACTTAAAATGAGAACAATTTTTGAGGCAAAAACATTAATGCCCGATGGGTTAAATAACGACTTTGAGACCAAATGGTTTTTATAAGCATTTTTAATGATGGAACTGATATATGTTCTTTTTTTCTTCTCTCCCCCAATCTCTGCATCATGGTGATTGATTGATTGATTGATTGATTGATTGATTGATTGATGGATGAACGTGTGTATGGGTTTATAACATTTATATAACAATGAATGATAGTGGATCCATCGTAGGTCGGAAATGTATAGTTATATTGTAAACTGTATATTTGTACTATCTTATTTATGTTTGTATATAAATTGGTAATTACGTATTATGAATAGAGTATACATTTTTACACGGTTTATATAATGCATAAATTAGGTTTAATGAAAGCTTTGAAAATAAATCAAAAATGGTTTAAATGTTTATGAATGGCATGGTGTGATTGATGGGACACCTGTGGATTATTACTCAACCAATCAGAGACCAGCATTCGGTATTTCTATGGAGGACTGATTTACCTGCAACAGATCTTGAGAAAGGGGCAGATCCCCGAAACGCGTTGACGTTGCAGGACTTGGATTTGGACGTGAGGAGAATACTACCTGCTTGCATGCCTGAGGCTGTTGCCAGAACAGCACGCTGAGACACTCAGGATTTTCTCAGCGGGAGCGCATAGCCTCACCTAATAACGCGTACGATCTTCCCCGTCTGCTGCTATATTTTAACGGAACTTGTTACATTTTATATTTTGTCACCTAAAGTGTCTTTAACATACAGTATTAAGAACCCCTGTTGGGATTTGTTGTAATTTCATATCTCCATGGTGTCTATACTACCGCTGGTGTGCTGAGTCGGGCCCCGACAGCAGGAGCTTAATTGAGAAAACCAGAGAGGCTTTAAAAGATACTTTTTAACCACTTGAAATGTTCACCAAAAGGTGTCAGTTTATAAGGAGAGAGAGAGGCACTTTTTGGGAACCACCTGAAATAATTCTTGTTGTGGAGTCTGTAATATATCATCTACATTTGAGCACTTAAGCCCTTTTTTTCCAATATTAGGCTCAGCGCTGGGAGCCCAACCCCATTTGTTTGTTTGCACATGAATTTAATTGGTGCAGGTGTACACCACAAGGAAAGGACAAGCTGCTGATCCTAAGGTGCTGTAAAAGAGGATACATTTTTGTATAGAACTACAGAAATTGACTTTCCCAACTTCAATATTTTTGTTGATGGTGGCTTCTTGCAGCACAAGGTATTGTGGTACAAAGATTAAAAAATGTCAACAATTTGCCACTGCTCCATCAAGTACCTTCTCAAACATTTCTGTACTTGGTCAAAAGCTGCACTGTGGTGTTTGACGGTTACTCCTCCACTGAGTGCAGTACTAGGAGAGCTGAACAAAGCTGAAGATACAAGCTGAAGAAGTCCTTGGACATACATTTTAATGAAGGAACAGTTATTACCATCAAACGGGTGGATTTTCTTTCCAACGAAAAAAGAATAAGTCAAGGCTTAATTCCTTTCTTTCAGTGGCTCTTAAAAACCAGGGAATAGAAGTTAGAGAAGCATCTAATGACTCTGATACACTAATTAATAAAACTGCTATAGAAAAATACTAGGAAAATGCCAAGGTAGCAGTAATTGGTGAAGATGTTGATCTCATGGTTCTACTTTTGGCTTTAACCACGCCCGAATGACAAATACTGTTAATCAAGCTGAGCCATGGCAACGTTGAAAGAAAAGTTTATTCAAGCAACGATTTGCAAAGTGAGGGGCTGACAAATAGCATTCTCTTCTTGCATGGGTTTAGTGTAGGTGACACCACTTCAGCATCATACTGGAAAGGTAAGATCAAGTCTGTCAATTTGTTCAGGAAGCATGCTGCAGAGTTGCAAAATATTGCTGATGTTTTCAACATTCCAACCTCTTCTCATGAGACTGCAGCAGAGGCAGGGAACAGAATGTTTCTAAAATTGTATGGAGCACCTGCTTATAAACAGACATCTCTCAACTTGTATCGGTATCACTTGTTCACGCAAGCAGTGTCTAATGTCAAACTGGACATTGCTGCACTTTCGGCAATGGAAGGAGCAGCAAAACAACATTCCTATCGAGTATACCACCAAGTAAAATTTTGGATTGGAAACCAATTATCACCTGTAAGGTGGGGGTGGAAGAAGGAAAATAATCATCTCATTACCATCACAACTGAAGACCTGTTCGCACCTGACAAAATCCTAAAACTCATTTATTGTAAATGCAAGGCTGGATGTGGACCCAGGTGTGGGTGTAGAAAAGCGGCACTACAGTGTACAAACCTGTCATTCTTGCCATGGCGAATGCTTAAATGCCACACATATCATAATTGATGAGGAAGAAAACCAAGAACAGTTGGATTTACTGCTTCAAGATGAAGCCTACCCAGTAACACTATCTCAACAACCTGTCACGTCCATCACTTCACCGGAAGAAGCAGGACCCTTCTCAAGCAAAAAATCCAGACTCGATTGAAAGAACTACCAAATATTTACTACTTTAACTACTTTGCGTTTTAATTTTTTTTACTTTTTTGTTTAAGTACTTCATTTCAAGGCTGTGAATAAAAAAATGGTATTATTAATTAGTTTTAGGTGAAAATCCATTATGACTGATAAGATTTAATGTTGTAAATTACTACATATTTGCTAGGACAAACAGTTTATGAAATAAAAACAAATAAAAACAAAAAAAGTGATTATGTTTTACGTCACTGTCACTAGAGCTCACCTCTGATTCACCAGGACTTGTGTTTAATTCATAACTAGACACCTCTAAGTAAGTCAGCCAAGTTTTCAAAACTGTTTCAAACTTGGAATTATTTTTAGGTGAGGGCCATTTTTGCTCTTCGTTGACTGGGCTATTGACATTGCCTGAGGACATGCAATATTTCAGCGGGTTGAAAGTGATACCCCACTCCCAGTGAGAACATTGTTTATTTGTAAATACTGCTTTTATATACATTTAATGGGGCCAGAGCATCAATGGTGACCGTGGGACTAGAGCTACAGAGCTAGTGCATGAATGGGAACTCTCACCTGCACACTGGCTACACAGAGGTCACATGCAACTCCAGAGAGTCTGGCTCATGCTGGCTGGTGTGACAGTTGGTGGTTGTTGAGCAGCCATCTTAGAGGAGAGATGGTGGCTGTGAGAGGGAGCAGTGCTTTTACAGAAGAGAGCTGCCATTCTCAGTTACCAGAGATAGCCACAGAAATAGTCAGAGTAGAGAAACAAGCAAGGATAACAGCTGCTGCTGAAGCATAGATGGACAGCCCTTAAAACACTGGAGAGGTTTGTAGAAAATCACCCCGCACAACCCTTGCATTTAGTTATTCATTCCAGATGTTGCAGTAACATACCCTGTACACGAGGGTGCAGCAAGCCGTGTAGTTAATAAATAGATGCTGGCTGAGATGTACACAGAGAGACTTCTACATTGCATAAAAGATTGGATGCTGCATACAGAAGCACCCTAGACACTGACCAGCTTATTACTATTAATTGACAGCTGCAGCTCATGGACTAGTCAAATAGGTTCTGCCGGATTAAATTTGTCGATTACAAAAGTCTATACCTAGAAAAGCAATTGGCTGACGGACGACTAGGGGCCACGGTATGTAAAGGAATAGAGTTGTAGATCATCAAGTAAGCCTGTTACCGGGCTATGGCCTGTAGATATACATAGCTTATTGCTCTTGAGGAATCAGTCAGCAAGACACTAAAATCACCAAAGGTTATTATTGCTTCCCAACCGAGGAAGGATTGAAACAATATAAATTTAATATTTACAGAAAGGAAAATCAACAAACTGCCTGGATAGACAGTCAGCGGTACTCAATATTCTTTAAGCCCTTGTTAACTTTATTCAATTAGGAACTCACACCGTTTCTTAGGAAATAGACTATTTGGAATAAGTGCACTCATAAGTCTTTCTATAACTTATAGAGGTAATAAGGGATCCCAATTGTATGATTATACTAAATGTAATTGTTATCGTAAATTGTAATGTTAATGCGATAAGATTGTAGAAGGTACAAACTTCTTCCTGTACTATTTGATTGAAGAATGCATTTACCCTAAGTTTTTATCAAACGTGGTGATCTTTTAAGTTATTTCAGCAAAGGAAACCTACTTGAAGTGTTCCAGAGAAATAAACTAAAACCTTTGCAGAAGATTGCATAATTTATATCTGAGCGTCATAGAACTAAAATTGTATTGAGTTGTAAGTGTAGTGTAAACTTGGGATCAGGACTTTGTGATACTTACTCTAGGTGGGTGTCACACATTGCCTTACAGTAACATGGAACGTAACCTACACAGAAAAATACTGCAAATTAAATAATTTGAAGCAACCTAATTATTATTATTATTATTATTATTATAATAATTATTATTATTATGATTTGTAGCTCTCTACAGTGCTTCCCATCAGTAGCGGATCTTGCCACGGGCAAGCAGGACTTCTGCCCGGGGCGCTGCCTTCCGGAGGGCGCCGGCGCCCTCCGGGGGGCGCTGCACCAGGGCAAGATCCGCTGCTGCTGTGCCCCCCGCTGCTCCCCTCTGCCCGCTGTGAAGGGAAACTAGAGTTTCCCTTCGTGGAGAGGATCTTTGCTGTGCGGTGCGCGATGACGTCATCGCGCACCGCACATTAAAGGACCTCTCCACGAAGGGAAACTCTAGTTTCCCTTCACAGCAGCAAGCGGCAGCGGGGGGTACATTTCAGAGTGCTACAGTAGCCTGTACAGGGGGCGTAAATGACCACGCCCCCTGTATGAAAAACACGCCCCCCATTGCCGCCCAGGGCGCGCAAAGCCCCAGAACCGGCCCTGCTTCCCATTTCCGGACAGTAGGGAAAAGGACATAAAAAAACAGGGATAAATAATGTAGAAAAAATAAATACAGACATCAAAACAAAAGGTAGTGAGGGCCTTGTTTATGAGAGAGCTTACATTGTAATAGGCAGAGGGTACATATGAAATAACAGTACTGAGTGTGGCTTACAGTGGAATTTGGGGCAGTTATGAGGATGCATTGGTAATGGTTTTCAACAGTAAAGGGCAAGCGCTAATAAATAGATGATGTTCCAGAAAACATTAAAAGATTTTAATTTTGTGAAACGTCTGCTTGGGCATACAGTAGTAGAAAATATTGGTAAGTGAGTATCGCAATAGGAAAAGTCTTGAACAGTACGTGGAAGTGGGAGATTTAGGAAAGACTGTGGAGTGGTCTGGGTATGCGCAAGACCACCTATTAATGTGTTAGGGAGGCAGAGGGAGATTAGGGAGGAAAATGTGTGGCTCAGAGACTGGTGTACTAAAGAAGGGTTTGTGTTCTTGGAACACTGGGCGGACTTCTCAGTCAGGTGCCATCTTTTTTGTCTCGATGGTTTGCACCTGAATGAGGAGGGGCAGCAGTGCTGGGGGGATGGATGGTTAGGAGGTTGGAGGAGATTTTAAACTAGGTGCCTGGGGGGAAGGATTAGAAAGAATTAGAAGGACAACTAGAGAGCAAAGAAAAGAGGGATGTATAAAGTATAATGGGGGTGGAGAGGGGGGAAGGAGAAAAATAGTCAGCAATCGTAATTTAATGGTAACTCAGGTTCCTCAGGTTCAGATCAGGGAATTACTAAACTTAAGTGTATGATTGCAAATGCAAGAAGCCTAACAAGTAAAATGGGGGAATTAGAAACATTGCACTCAATGACTAATATGATATAACAGGCATTACAGAGACATGGTGCGACGATTCTAATGATTGGGCGGTAAACATGGAGGGGTACACCCTCTTCAGGAGAAATAGGGCTAATAAAAAGGGAGGGGGTGTTTGTCTTTATGTTAAACCATTCTTAAAACCATATTTAAAGGAGGTCATTTATGAGGGGACTGGAGATAACGTGGAGTCATTATGGGTTGTGATTTCGAGTGGGGATAAAGATACAAAAAACTTTTAATAGGGACATGCTATAAACCGCCAGATATTAGTGTGTATGATGATTTACAACTCTTGCAGCAAATTGAAAAAGCTGCAGGAATTGGGGACGTCATTATTGTTGGGTATTTAATTACCTGGACATATATTGGAACACCGAAACAGTTAATACAGCTAGGGATAACAGGTTCTTAAACATGCTAAAAGATCATTATTGTCCCAGGTAATCGAGGAGCCAACTAGGCATAGGACTATACTGGACCTAGTACTAACTAATAATGAGGAAATAATATCAAATACTAAAGTAGGGGAGACATTAGGTAATAGTGATCACAATATAATCACATTCGATAACCGCTTCCAAAAACAACAATATAAGGGTCTACCTAAGAATTTTAACTTTAGAAAAGGTAATTTAATATTGCTGAAACAAGCAATAAATGACAGCAATTTGGAAATTGTATTTCATGGTAAGAATATGGCTGAAATGTGGGATGTTTTTACAACTGTGCTCAATAAGTACACTCATTTGTATATTCCCAAAGTCAGCAAAAACAGGAGTAGTAAATTCAAACCGACGTGGCTTAATAAGAAGGTCAAGGAACAAATGGATAAAAAAAGGCATGCTTCCAAAGCATTTAAGTCTGACGGGATGGAGGAATCATTCCAGTTCTACAAGGAATGTAACAAAAAATGCCAAAAAGAAATCAGAGCAGCTAAAATAGAAAACGAAAAACAGATTGCAAAGGAGAGTAAAACAAACCCCAAAAAGTTCTTTAAGTATATAAATGGTAAAAGGTCAAAAAGGGAGAATATTGGGCCTTTAAAGGGCGAGTTGGATGTCTTGATTAATGATGATAGGGAAAAAGCGGATTTATTTAATAAATTATTTTCATCAGTATTCACGAAAGGACAGGTTGACGAGAGTAGAGCATAACATAAGCTATAATAATGACTGGTTGCTAGGTACTTGGTTAAATGAGGAAGTAGTCTGGGAGAGACTAAGAAAAATTAAGATATATAAATCTCCAGGGCTGGATGGACTCCACCCCAGGGTTCCTATGGAACTTAACGTAGAGCTATTGATACCCCTATATTTGATTTTCAGTGAGTCAATTAGATCAGGAATGATACCAAATGACTGGCGTATAGCAGAGGTAGTCCCATTATTTTAAAAAAGGGTATTAAAACTCACCCCGGTAACTATAGACCGGTAAGTTTGACATCTATAGTGGGGAAGATACTAGAAGGTATATTAAGGGACAGCATATTAGAGTACTTGGATGCCACCAAGGTTATTACTACATAGTTTTGTGAAGGACAGGTCATGTCAAACTAACTTAATAAGCTTCTACGAGAAAGTGAGCGATAATATTGATCAGGGAAAAGCAGTGGATGTAGTATCTTTGGACTTCAATAAGGCCTTTGACAAAGTTCCACATAAGAGACTAATTCTCAAATTAAGAGAGCTTGGGGTAACAAACACTATTTGTACTTAGGTGAGTAATTGGCTGTACAATAGGGAATAGCGGGTAGAGATTAATGGGATGTACTCTGAATGGGCTTCAGTGCTCAGTGAAATACTGCAGGGTTCAGTACTCTGGCTATTGCTGTTTAACATATTCATTAATGACCTAGGAGAGGGACTAGGAAGCACAGTTTCAATTTTCAAAGATGATACCTAACTATGTAGAGTAATTAATTCAGACAAGGATGTTGAGTCTCTACAGAATGACTTATCTAGACTTGAGGTCTGGGCGGATAAATGGAAAATGAGGTTCAATATAGACAAATGTAAAATTATGCACTTTGGGACTAAGAACAATCAGGCAGCCTATAAACTAAATGGGGAAAATGTAGGGATAACAGTAGTTTAAAAAGATTTGGGGGTGCTCATTGATAATAAACTGAGTGCCAGTGCATAATTTCAAAATTCAGCAACTAAAGCAAATAAGGTGTTAGCATGCATAAAACGGGGAATAGAGACAAGGGATGAGAGTGTAATCCTGCCACTGTATACTGTAAATCATTGGTGAGGCCACACCTGGAATATTGTGTACAGTTCTGGGCACCTCATTATAAAAAAGATATCTTGGAACTCTAAAGGGTTCAGAGGCGAGCCACTAAACTGGTTAGGGGGTTAGAGGCACTGGATTATGGGTAAAGACTTAAAAGGTTAGATATGTTTACACTGGAATAGAGGCGACTGAGAGGGGACATTATTAATATTTACAAATACATTAAGTGAAAATGCAAGGATTTATCAAACGGTTTGTTTATCAAAAAACCACTACATAGGACAAGAGGACACCCTCTGAGGTTAGAAGAGAAAATTTTTCATACACAACGGAGAAAAGAGATCTTCACAGTAAAAGCGGTAAGGATTTGAAATTCTTTGCGAGAGAAGGTATTAATGGTGGACTCAATCAATAAGTTTAAAAATGGATTAGACAAATTTCTAGTGGAAAAAAATATCCAATGATACAGCATTTAATAAATATAAAAAATATATAATACAAGTTGAACTCGATGGACATTTGTCTTTTTTCAACCTCAACAACTATGTAACTACTATCAGGGCCAAAACTAGGATTTTTGGCACCCGGGACACGGCAGTAATGTAGCGCCCCCCACCCCATCCTACCCCCCCAAAAAATAAAAAATATTTAATAATAATAATAATAATAATAATAATAATAATAAATCAAATAAAACATAAAAGTTAAAATAAATAAAAAATAATAAATACAAAAAAATTAAAACTACGTCACACAGTGGTGCAAGCTTATTCTCATTAAAGGCGTACACACGTACAGATATGTGCCAGAGATGTGTGCTGAGCAAGGAGTGGGGATGCTCACTTCACCCATCGGCCAATCTACAGTCAGCGATATAGACGAGTGGGGCCGCGCATCGGTATCGCTATACACACGGAGCGATGTGAGCTTAATTTCTAAGCATTAAGCATACACTGCTACGTGTGTACCCCCTTTGGTCTGCACAGTAGTACCCCCCCCCCCACAGGGGAGAGAGGGGGAGAGGGAGAGGAGTGAGTGAAATGGGAGAGAGGAGAGAAATGGGGAGAGAGAATATACTCAGGCATCCCTCAGACCGTCAGTAATACACACACAGTATATATTTCATACAAAAGGCAACTTGCTCAGGTGCTCAATTCATACTACTGTATACACAAAGTTCCGACAAAGGAATGGCACTCTGAGACAGGCCAAAAAACTTTTGACAGTGATTTGTGGTATTGAATACAGCTATTAAAAATGTTGTGCCTGTCTCTGAGTGCCATTTCTTTGTTGGAAGTTTGTTGGCGGGCGGTCGCACAGAGGGATGGGCGGTGACATGCAATTGCGCGGGACTGTGACGGAGCTGTTACTATGACAGCACAGTAGAGCCGCTTATACACGTTACACCACAGAGGAGCCGCAGCAGGTGGTGGTGAGCGGCCAGTGGCAGGTGAGCATGACTTCAGCAGTGCCCTCACTGGTCTGGTGCTCTACGCAGTGGCTTAGTCCGCATATGCGTAGGGCCGGGTCTGGTTCTGGATAATGGGTTTTCAGATAAAACATCCTTTATGTGTTCTGTGATATGATGTAGAGGCATTGAACTATATACTCTTGAAATACATTTAATTTTATAGCAATCCTGTTTATTAAAAACAAATTATTTAGATGTTGCTCCCTTCATGCTGTCATATTGTGTGAAAAGTGTGAAAGGTCTTCACAAATCCACTGACACACATTTTAATCATTTAATAAACTGCTCTATTCACTGTATTTTACAAACATATTGTAATTAGTCTTCTTGCCCCATTCAAAAAATAGATTGTAAATGTATTGCTACAGTATGAATAGACAACTAAAACACTGAGATGAAGATCATCATAGGAGCTCTGCATGCCTGTCTGTTTTAGTATAGGCAGCAGATGTGTAGTCTCAGGCTTGTGTCTAAGTGCACACATGTTGCTATGTACATTTGTACTAAATATACTGCTGTATGTGCAATAAGCATGTACAGTCTCTAGTGAAAATAATCCACAGCACACACATGCAGGCATTACAGATGTAGAAGTCGGTACATACATTGCACTCCCCCCTTAGAAGCTGTGTGGTGAACTCTTGGACTGATTCCAATGCTTCTAGCAGCGGGAGGTGAGCGGTAAGCGGCAGGTGGTGAGCAGCCGGCGGTGGTTTGTGGTCAGCGGCCAGTGGCGAGTGGTGGTGAGCGGCCAGGTGAGCGGCTAGCGGCGGGTGAGTGTGACTTCAGCAGCGCGCTCACTGGTTCAGCACTCTACACAGCGGTGTAGTCTGCGCATGCGTAGGGCCGGGCCTGGGGCTGACTACAGGCAAAGATTGCGACGGGCGGGCGAGCAGCTGCTCGAGGGAGCCGGGCACAGTTCTCGGCGCCCCCTCAAATGCAGCACCCGGGGCACGTGACCCCTTAGCCCCCCCCCCCCCCCCCTAGTTGCGGCCCTGCTACTATGTACTATGTAACTATGCTCTTCCTTCCACTAAATAAAGGGTGGGACACTAAGCTGCTGGTTGGTTGGTCAGGCTGGCATGGCAAAGTACCCACAACATCTTCATCTTGCTGGAATCCGGAAGAGCCTGTCAGTCTGTCCTGGGGCTGTCTGAGAACAGTGCAGGCTTACCGATGGGGTGGCCAGGTGTTCGCCCAAGATATCCCAACACATAACCAGAACAGGTCAGCTGAATGAAGGGTTTCCCAGTTATGGATGGATCGCTGGCTCACAATGACAACCCCAACATTACACATAAAGAATAGGCTGCCTACTCTGGGCCCCTCCTCCCTCACAGGAGGTCTCTAATTAAGGCTTTCTCTGATTTTATTAATATCTTTTATTAATATATATATATATATATATATCTTAATACTAATATGCTAGCCTGGCTAAATAGCTACATTTCTTATTAAAATATAGTTGTCAAAAAGTTTACATTAGAATAACTTTACAAAAAATTATTATATAATATTTCTCTCAAATGAACATTCTTATTATAATAGTAAATTCCAGCTGTTTTTTCTGTAGTCTATATCGCATGTTGGGTACACTCAGTTTTCACTCATTTGTTAATTTACAGTGCATGAAATAAAAACTAGCTTTTATTTATTTAGTAGCTTTTTTTGCATTCTCTGCTGCACTTTACTGTTTTTAGTGAGTGATAAGACAACTTTATACAAGGACCTTTAGTCCCTCTTTTTCCATTGGGTGTGCCCAAAAATTTCTGTACACTAATGTTTTAAACAATTTTGTTCTAGATATGTATTTGTTCTGCTTTTCATGTCCAATAAAGATTAGGTCTCATAATCTTAATCATGTTATTGTGCTTTCTCAGAAATGAAAACATTGCAGCATGGTCACTTAGATGATTTGTGTACTGTGTGGTAACAACTGGGAAGCTCTCTGTACCGTATGTCAAATACTAAGATGCTGCATGTATGCATGCATATACTGTTTAGTGGTCACTAGAATGCTCTAGGTACTGTATAGTGGTCACTGGAATTCTCTTAGTACTGTATGACAGTTTATAAGTGAAAATATATTGGTAGAGGGCCCTTCAAGTTTGTTGCCCCGACAAACCTTTATCTAGCCCTGGCCTGACACTTGCTCTGCACTGCTTGTTATTGATAGTTTTACCTTGGAGTGGATAACAGTCGGGATTTGGCTTTGTTGTCGTGTTGAAGCTTGTTGTTAATCGGTTTCCTGCTCCTGCAATTCAACCTTCATTTCCATGCCTGTGTATTGTTCACTCAGGGAAGTCTACTGTATGACCCTTATAACATCCATGACTCTGCTCCAGGACTCAGGTCAGGTACAGACCCAGGTCCACGCTCAGGTCAGATACAGAGAGTATGGTTGTAAACATGCATTGCATGTACATAAAGAGAAGCATATCTGCTTAGTGAGATATAAGAGACACAATGGCTATGTAAGGATACTCCTAGGATCTCAGGTTTTGTCTCCTGTGAAGGGAATGTATAACCTAGTACACACAAGCATGTATGGGTCCACCATAGCAAACTAATATCATTCTTGTAGGTGTACATCTAGGACATGGGGTAATTGATCACATCAATGGAGACTAACATTCTGTCTGGGGCTCAGACCAGATGCATGGAGTCTCAATGGCTGATCAAAAAGGCAGGGAAAGAGGGGATGGTAGAGAGTACCCATGCAGTGAAAAAGGGGAGGGGACACAGACTGAAAGAAAAGACAAGAGAAAAAAATACGACTACTAAAAGAAGACGGGTGGAGAGCTGAGCCAGTGGAGAAGTTGGCAATGACAACCAATCAGCGGCTATATATAATTTTATATAATGCACTTAATAAATGTTACCTCAACACTGATTGGTTGCCATGGGCAACACCTCAACTGGCTAACTTCTTCAGAATTTTCACTGCTTCATGAATAGACCCAGTGCCGTTTCTTGCGGCGGACGAGCCGTGCAACTGCACTGGGCGCCCGCCGCGGCACTTTATCCCTTCACAGCTCCCCCTCATCACTCCTCTTCCCGAGTACTCCGTTCAGGGGGCGGAGTTTTGCGGAATGACGTGGTTGCGTCGTGACATCACAACGCAACCGCGTCATTCCATGAAACTCGCCCCCGAATGGAGTACTAGGCAGGAGAGCAGTGACGTAAAAACCGTGGGGCAAGCAGGGTGCCCGGTGCATCGATCCCACCCACCCACCACCATTATCCCACAGCCGCCCCCTGACACAAATCTGCCGCCGAGCAAGACCCTCCGTGGTGCTCGGCGGCGTTACTACAGCAGCTCCTAGACTCCCTCCTTGCTAGCTGCTGCCGGGAGCGTCTGCCGCCAATCCTCACAACCCCCCCCCCTGCTCCAGACCAGAGTGTCATACTGTCATTCCTTTTAGTATCTCCTCTGTCCTTTCTGAATTTGAGTGGTGAGGGGGGGGGGAACCAGACACATGGAGAGGCAGAGAATAAGGGTGTACGCGGGGTGCACACAGGCAAAGAATGAAGGGGAGGGTGGTACACTCAGAGGCATACAATAAGGGGGCACACACAGGCACAGAATGAAGGGGGAGGGGGGTACACACAGAGGCGTAGAATAAGGGGGGGCACACACAGGCACAGAATGAAGGGGGAGGGGGTTACACACAAAGAGGCAGAGAATAAGGGGGGGCACACACAGGCACAGAATGAAGGGGGAGGGGGTTACACAAAGAGAGGCATAGAATAAGGGGACGACAACAGAGAGGCAAAGAATGAAGGGGTAGTGGGGATACACACAGAGGCATAGAATAAGGGGGAGGACACAGTGAAGCAAATAATGAAGGGGGGAAGGGACACAGGGAGACATAGGTGGGTATCCAATTATCCCTGATGCGGTTTTGCACTATAAAAACGGCCGGTTATCACGATTAATGACCAATGGTCATTATCGCGGTATCCAATTACAGCCCATTTTTATTGGCCAAAATTGGACCCGCGATCGTGCGATAATACATGGGAACAGGGATAAGTCCCCAATCCCATGCGTGAGCGCAGCTCCGGCAGGACACTTATCGCGGATTATGCCTCAGGCACCAGAAGCAAAATCCCTGATAAATGCCGGCATCGGAGCTAATTGGATAGCCCCCGGCGATACAATTAACCCAGCGGTCATTGACAGTGGGTAATTGGATATCCCCCCATAGAATGAAGGGGGAGACGATGCGTGCTGATGGTGTGCTGAAAGACGACATGGGGAGGTGATGGCGTGCTGAGAGACGACAGACAGGAAGCGTCTCTTAATTAATTGAACTTCTATCCCTTCACTAAATGAGAAGCGGTTAAAATACCACTAGTCGGGATCCCAGTGGTCACAATCCTGACGCCTGGATCCCGACTAGCGGTGTTATGCTGCCACCGGAATACCAGCTACACAGGCTATTCTTTCTCTGTGTGTGGCCATGACACCCATAGAGGGAGAAAAGAACCTGTGGTGAGCGCAGTGAGCCACCGTGCCCCGCAGCGTGGCGAGCGCATTGAGTCCACATAGGGCTTTCTAACGCTCGCCACGCTGCTGGCCTTATGGAGGCTGGGATCCTGTCCACTGGCATTTCATACTGATCCCCACTAGATGATAACACACTTTTGAATAAAGGTGTACCCAGTCTGGTGGTTAAAGTGAACAAGTGAGACCTTCCTCTCATTAAACATATGGTATTCCACTCCAATGTTGTGACACCCTTTGAAAATTCTTTAATAGTATTTTCTTTATTCCAAGTTAATACATTTATATATATCGGGTAAAAAAAGACAGCGGCACTCGACGACTTTTCGGTAGATTATATTAGCAAGCCACTTGATATTGACATGCTAAAATAAGCTACTGAAAAGCCTGAGTGCTACTGTCTTTTTTTACCTCATCTGTACAATAGTTACAGAGGGCACCTAAGCAATATTTACTCTGTTAGTGGAGTGCCAAACTGTTCACTAGATAGATAGATAGATAGATAGATAGATAGATAGATGAGATAGAAGTCTTTAAACTGCCAGCATTTCTTTGCTAACCATCACAATTGCGTCTTGGTGACTTTCTTGTTACCCACTTAGCAAGAGATGGGGCCATTCAATATCATATAGATAGGCGGCACCCTAGACATTTAGTGTGCGGCCAAATCCGACAGATTTGGCCAATCCCGACAATGCCAATCCAACTTTTTTCTATGTCGCATTGACATAGTCGGAAACAGGGCCAAAACCTGTCAGATTTGGCCACGGAATCTGACAAAACATGTGGATACGCGGCTGATCCGCCGATCCACGTGTTTTCCAACAAGTCGGAATTGCCGACTTGTCAGAAAAAATGCAGGGGGATTGAATAGGTCGGAATAGTTTCCAACCTATAAAAGTAGGAAACTGACAACTTTCTGACAAGACGACAGTTTCCGACTACAATTGAATACCACCCTTAATGTGTGAGCAGGTTTGTCCTACAAAAAAAACTCATATCCTATTACATCCCACCCTAAATATCCAGACCGCAGTAAATACTAAAGTGCAGAACTATCTTAAATACACCTTGCAATAGCCTAAACACAATTAAAGAGATATGTTTTTTTTTATAAAAAGATGTATTTTATAGAAAGCAGTGTAGTCCCAACATCTCAATTAGCCCCTTTGGGGCTAACGATTGTAAATGAAAAATTAATGGCACCTCTCTTTGTTAGTTTGTAAGAGTAGCTGTGCACGGTTACCCCCTCTAACAGAGAACGAGATATGATCAATTATTTTGTAATGACACGATAAATTGTGCCTTGCTTCAACCCAGTGCCTTGCTACAGGCTTATTACTTTTGCCTTTTTGCCAAGGCCTGTCTATTAGCACTTCTGTGCAGCATCATCCGCTCCTTGAAGGTGCGTGCACACTGGGCGATATACTGTATCAGCCGTTCTATTGAACAGCCGATATATATTGCTGGTCCATCAGCTAGTGTGCACCAACGATATGTCTTTAAACGCCATAGTTCACAAACATATCGCATTGGCCCTGCAGCACACATGATGACCAATATATCTACAAATATATTGGTGCATCGTTCTGTGTGTACAGGCGATCAGCCGACCTCCCATACTCTTCCTGCACAAGCCGGCAGTGAATGGCAACTAAACTGGGCGGGCACATGTAAATGCCTGCCCAGTTTGTGATGTCAATTAACGATGGATCAGGCAGTGTGTATGCCGAACACACTTCCTGATCCACCTGTGGATATATCTGCAGATCTATTGATCTGCAGATATATCTATCAGTGTGTGCACAGCTTAAATGGGCACTCGTACCAACATAAATTATGCTACAGGTGCACCTAATGATGTTCACCTGCTCTGTTTGGGAACACTGTTTGGGGGTTGAATCAGGATGCACACGTCTATAGCCTTTTTTTAATTAGTATAGAGTATGCTGCCAGGCTGTGAGTAGGCTGCCGGCTTGTGTGGTATCTCAAGTGTGTAGCTCTAAAGTGTTATGAGTATTTAAAATCAATATTGGCATTATACCAGTGTTAAACCAAACATAAACTGAAGGAAAACATGATGCAAACCAACACTACTACGGATGGACTGCATTAAAGCCACAAACATGAGTTCACTAAATCTTCACATCAAGCACCTGCTGTCTGCATATCCTGCCCACAATATACTGAGCACCCTGTTTCGGAAAGAACTTTCCACTTCACCTGCAATTCCTGTACTTGTACTGTATTTGTGCTTTCAGTATTTCACAAACATCTGAATGCACATCTAAACCAATGTCATTTTGCTTTCTATACACTTGATAGTCCTATCTGACTTTACCACTTACTGTATTATTTTATTATTATCTTCATTTTATTTTTAAACATCCTACATTATCTACATACTCTTTTCCACTACCTCACTGGCTTTTTGCACTGCCTCATTGAAGCCTTCTACCGGCTTTCCCTTGCCATCTCCGAAACCTGATACAACCTCCCCTGCTACCCTCTCCTATAGAGGCCTCTTTTTCCCCTACTCCAGCAGTATTGATGAGCACCAAGTCAGTGAAGTTGGCATCCTCTTATCCCCCAACTGCACTTTTCGATTCATCCCATCTCAGTCTTTCTTTCTCCATATCTGAGGTCCACTCTATCAGTATGTTCTACCCCATTCATCTCCTTGTTGCAGTCCTCTACTTTTCTCAGGCTTCGCCTCCTCCCAATTGCTTAAAAACTTTGCTGCCTGGCTTCACCACTTCCTCTACGCTCCCTCTATCATTGTTAGTGACTTTAACATCTCTATTGATATCACTTATCCTGCATCCAACAATGTTGTTTCCCTTTTCTACTCCTTAGGCCTTTCTCAATGGAACTCCACATCCCAATCACTGTCTCAGCCACTCCATTAACCTTGTCTTGACCCATCTTGTGCTTTCTCTGACTTCTCCAATGCTTCCTTCCCCCTCTCTGAACACCATCTACTCTCCTTCCCTCTCTTATCTACTCCAACATGGCCTGCCCCAACCAGGCAACCTCATTCTACAAGATCAACCTCACTTCCAAGCTCAATTCCATTGCCCCCATATACTCTTTCCTCCTCCAACATTCCAAATCACAAACCTGCCACTCCAAACTGACCTGTGCTGGTGCACTGCTGAGCACCTCTAGAGGAAATCTCTCTCTGTCAGACTTCATCCACAAGTGTGTCTTTTCTTCTTATAGCTCTGCCATCTCCCTTGCCAAACAATCCTTCTTCCTGTCACTCATCTCCTCTTAGTCCTCCAATACCTGCTGCCTCTTTTGTACTCTCAACACTCTCCTTCACCTACTCTCTCCTCCCATGCTCCCTCACTGTGAGTGACTTTTGCCCCTTCTTTTCTTTCAAAATTGAGACAGTCATGAACTCTCCCAAGTTTCCACTGCTGCCCCATCCACCCCACCATGGGTGATGAAGTAAACTCCTCATCTCTTTCTCTCCCCAATCCACCTGCCCCCTGGATCCATTCCCTTGTCGCCTCCCCTACTCCCTCTCTGCCACTGCCTGCTCCCACATTGCTCAACTCTTCAACTTATCTCTATCCACCAGCACCTTTCCCTCACTGCTCAAACATTCCCTTGTTTCACATATTCTTAAAATCCCAACCTTGACACAACTACACCCACTACTTGAGCAGCTTGTCCACAACCACCTCTCCAGCTAAATCTATGACAACTTCATCCTTGATCCTTCAATCCTGCTTTCGCCTACTTCACGCCACCAAAACTGCCCTGCTCAAAGTAAAAAAGTATCTACTTTTGGCCAAATCCAGGGTCTACTTTTCTCTGCTCATCCTCCTGGACCTTTCCATGACCTTTGACACCATGGGTCATCCTCTCCTCCCATGCACTCTTCAAACCATTGGCCTTTCTTATACTGTCCATGATTGCTTCACCTCTTACCTCATCAACTGCTGCTTCTCTGTGTCTGCTTCCAGCTTCACCTCACTCCCCTCCATTTTTTCCATTGGTGTCCCACAGTGTCCTATGCTTGGTCCCTTGCTCTTCTCTGTGTACTGCTCTTCCCTGGCAAAACTCATCAGTTCATTCAGCCTCCAATACCACCTCTATGCCAATGACACATAACTATACCTCTCCTGGCCTCTCCCCTGCCATCCTCGATCAGGTGTCCAGCTGCCACTATGCCATCTACTCCTGGATGTCTGAGCACTCTCTGTAGCTCAACAAGGACAAAACTGAACTCATCATCTTCCCTCTAATAAAGTTTCAACTGTCCACCCCCACAATCTCTATACCATTGTTGACAACACCATCTTGTCCTCTGTTCCCCAACTCCATTGCTTGGGTGTCACCCTTGACTCCACCTTTTCCTTTGCCCTCCACATTCAATCTTTGGCTCAATCTTGTCAGTTCCAGCTATGCAACATCGCTCGCATCAGATGTTCCTCTCTCAGAGTGCTAACAAACTGATTTATCCATTCACTAATCATTTCTTAGCTTTACTACTGCAAACTTCTCTTACAGGCTTCTCACAGTCTCTTCTTGCTACTCTCCAATATGTAATCAATATGTAATCAATGCTGCCGCTAGATTTACCTTCCTCTTCTGCCATTTCACATCTGCCACTCCCCTCAGCCAAAACCTGCACTGGCTCCCAGTCCCCTACAGATTCCTCTTCAATCTCCTCACCCTCACATGCAAGGACCTCTCCTTTTATGTGAGGGTAAGGAGGATTATTAGGTCGACAATGTCTAGGTCCTGGATCATTAGGCTTACATTGTCTAGTTCAACCCAAAAAGGTTGACATTTACAGGTCCACATGGGCAGAAGGTCGACAGCGTCGACATAGAAAAAAGTTTACATGAGTTTTTAATGTTTTTTGGTGTTGTTTACTCTGTCCAACCACCGGGAACCCCAATAATTGTATTGCATCCGCTTGTATGGCTCACTTCACTTGCCATGCTTTGGGCAAGATAACTATTCCCAATCATAGTCAGCGTGAATGGTAAATTATGATCAGCCTTAAACCTAAGTAAGGAATAAAAAGTAAATGAATAAGCACCAAATCAATAAACTTTTTAACACTAATTTCATCACTTTTCATATTTTATTTTCCTGGATGCCAGTACAGGAGCACCTGCTGCCACTGTTTAACATGTTGCACAGTTATTATAAAAGCAGGATATACATACCATTCTTTACAATGAAACATTGCGGTTTCCCCTGGTAGGTAGCTTATTCCATGGTGAATACAGGGACATTGTTCCTCACTTATGCATGTTCCATTTTCACTTAGACGTAATCCCTCTGGACACATGCAACCTGATACACACAGTGGGCTGTACTGTCATGGACCCATGACCGTTAATATGGATATAGGGAAAGGAATATATCACACAAATATTATAGAAGAGAGACAACTCAAAGTTAACAATACATAATACTATATAACTATACTAACCAGAATGTCATTTTAGAACTTCTTTCTGGGTTATTAAAAGTACATTTCTACCTGACTCACCCCTATTTTGCCAGTGGTATTTGACGTAAATGAGAGAAAATTGCACATCTCATTATGTTTGTAATTAGGGTGTGTAGTTCAACTTCCCTCTCCCCTATATATACTCTATATTATGTACATACGGGTTCACTACGGGTGGCCGGCGGTCGGGCTCCCGGCGACCAGCATCCCGGCGCCGGAGCCCGACCGCCGGCTTACCGACAGCTTGGCGAGCGCAAATGAGCCCCTTGCGGGCTCGCTGCGCTCGCCACGCTACGGGCACGGTGGCGCGCTACGCGCGCCACACTATTTTATTCTCCCTCTATGGGGGTCGTGGACCCCCACGAGGGAAAATAAGTGTCGGTAAGCCGGCGGTCGGGCTCCCGGCGCCGGTATACTGAGCGCCGGGAGCCCGACCGCCGGCAAACAGAAGACCACCCGTACATACACGGTTGAATCACATTATTATGACCACCTACTAGATTTGACGTTGGCAACGCGTAGCCCATGAAGTACATCACATGTCATGTGCTGGCTTGGTGGGTATATAAGGTGTGCAATAGGCCGTCTGCACACAGCACTCATTGTTTTCATGGGTAAAAGGGGCGATTTATCCAAGTTGCAAAAAAGAGATTATTATCGGCTTTCGGACCAAGGGTAGCAGTATTTCTGAAACAGCGCAGTTTGTGAACTTTTTGCATGCTGCTGTGGTGAAGGTGTATCATGACTTGAAAAATGGCGCCATTGCAAATAATTCATGTGGAAACTGCGAAGCACCATGTGCCATTGATGTGAGAGGTAAACGCATTCTCTCCAATTGTACCTTTTTGGCAGGTACAGTACCTTTTTTGTATGGTCTGTACCGATTTTTGGCTCTCCAAACTTCCATTGAAAGTATAGGAAAAGGGACGTGACCACGCCCATTTTACCCGTGGCCACTCTCCCTTTAGTAATTTGTACCGGTTTTTATGTGTAAAATGTTGGAGGGTATGTGAACGTCGGCTATGAAGGTACGTGAGGGCTGACTGACATGCTTCAGTGAAGCAGCTCAGCTGAACCTGAGGGCTACCAGACGTGTGTCTAAAACGTTGGTCAGACCATCTAGCTTCTGTCCATGCTGCACATGACGTTAACTCTGGATATTAGCTGGTGGTCATAATGTGACTCGACTGCATAGTACATTTGAAGGCCAAGGCCCTGAGTGTTTTAAACTAGTATTGGTCTCTAATATTCACAGACTGCATACTGAAAGGCACAAGTTCTACAAATGTGCACAATTTGTCAGTTTTTAGAGATGAGTTTGCTGCTTTGGGGTTTGATTCTTTCTTATTAACACATACTAAATAATATACCCAGTTATTTCTGCAGTACTGATGCTGCACCTCGGGACTCCAGAGGGTAAGCAGTGAAAATAATGGGTGCAGGGTGTGCAGTGTGGCCCCCCCTGGACCGCGGGGGCCCATGTGCACCACACAGACTGCACCAATTATAAATACACCTGTGGTCACCATACAAAAAAGGGGAGGGCAAGTGGTAAACACCAGAGTAAGGAGAGAACTTGGGAAAGAGCAGCCAGGTCAGCTCAGTAGGGGGGCGGGAAGTAACATAACGTGCAGAGGGGGGCGGGCCAGAGGCGGAACAGGGCGTGGCAGAGACGGAATGGGCATGGCTGCGGGATCGCGTCACGTAAGCCACGTCCCCGCTGTGTAATGCCGCTATTACATGATACAGCAGGGGCGTAGCTATGATGACGCGATTCAACAAGAATCACATCATTGCCTGCCCGGACTGCCCACTTTACTCGCTAAGTGGGCGGCCGGGTGGGGGTGGGGGCCCTGAAATCGGGAGACTTGCCTGCTCTTCCGGGGGGCCAGGAGGGTCACACGATTTTCGGGAGCTTCTCTGCCATTCTGGGAGAGTAGGCAAGTATGAGGTTAACTCATTCACATGTAAGTCATATGCCCACAATCTCAAACACCACTTTGAAGTTTAATTGTAGTCCGGCTTATCCAGACTTTCATTCTATTTGCTACCACTGCGTGCAGTATAGTGAAAGAGTGCCAGCAGTGTGAACATTCAATTTCTTGACACAGAAGTCCTTTGCAGTTATCTTACATATTAATAAGATATTTATTTTCATGACATTGTACTTTCCATTTGTTTGTTACACTCATTTTACAATAACTAACATTAATATTACTGCACTGATGTAAAGAATAAACATTGATGTAAAGAATAAACTGCATACTCACACACTGTGCTTTGGATGTGTGACAGGTCTGAGGACATTGGGCTCCCTTAGCATCTGAATCAGCCTTTTCACAATCAAAGTAAATCATTGGGGGAGTACACACTGAAATATAGACATGAAAACAACAGCTGTAATTGGAATTTATATGTTTGTCACTCTTTCACATCACTAGTCATAAAAAATAAAAAATATAGACAAGGTGTGGCTATTAAATAGCAGCACTAATGCTATAATTTATGTTTAATTATATTTATGTTTAATTATATTTATTTATGTTTAATTATATTAAGTACATTTTAACTCTATTCCCCTTCTATGTACTCCCCTTCTGCATCTACACACTACTGGCTTCTTATTTCCATTGGTCAAAGCCATGCTGTAGCTCATTATCTGTCAGCTTTCTCCCCTTTTATACCAACCAGCATATAACACGGCCCATTGGACATGGTTGATGTAAAAGGGTCGAGTTGAAATAATCTGGGTCGAGTGACCCGGTATTCCAACCAGGGTAGCTTGCAGAGTTGAACACGGGTTCAACCCGGCAAGCTGTGCTGTGTAAACAGAAGTCGGGTCGATGCGACCTGGCTCACGTTCACAGTGTATGGAAGGGCGACGCTTGGAGATCATATGATCTCCAAGCGCCGCCCCCACCGCGTCCCTGGTAACGTCACCAACCCTGCAACATGCCAGGTGTTGGTGACTGCAGAAGGAAAGGGGGCTGATGTAGGTTACAGCCGGGTAGCACCCGTGTCATGTTCCCGGCTGCGACTCGCGTTTTAGGTATAAAAGGAGTATAACTGATGCAAAATGGGTTCCCTTGAGTACAGTTATGACTTTAAGGAAAAGAAAAATGTCACACTGTGCTAGGTATGCTTCGTATGGAGGGTGTTCAAGCACTGCTGTGTGAGCTGGTGCATTGTCCTGATGGAGGATGAAACCATTTTTTTACAACTCTTGACTCTTTCTTCTGATTCTTTTCTGCAAAGTTTCTATAACTTTTTTGAAGTAATGTTGGTTCACTGTTGTGCCTTCTGGCACCTAGTCTTACAAAATAACACCCATGATATTAAAGAGAACAATTAACATGACTTTGAATTTGGATTTGCTTTGATGTTCTTTCTTCTTTCTTGGTGATGATGGTGTTTTCCAGTACATGGACTGTTCTGCATCAGGATCGTACTGGAATGTTTCATCACAGGTAATAACTTTGTCTAAAAAATGAGAATCTGCTTAAATTTGTTCCAAAACATGTGTACTAATTCAATTTTGATGTTCTTTCTGCTCAGCAGTGAACCATCTTAGCACAAACTTTTGTCATGTTAAGATGTTGATGCAAAATAAAACAGTTTCTTTGTCGAATGTCAATTGAAACATTTTTCACATTTTTTCCACATATTCCATTGTTTTTTATGTGCAAGACTTTCCAGGATGTTCATTATCA